>NC_079215.1:7345495-7421960 GCF_029633865.1 Lampris incognitus | reverse complement strand
CACGGGCAAACTTCAGTCTGGCTTTGACGTGCCGCTGTGTGAGCAATGGGGTTTTTCTTGGACGATGACCTCGAAGCCCACCACGATGAAGAGCCCTCACAACAGTCTTCCTTGAAACATCAAGTCCAGAAGAGGCCAGTTCAGCAACAATCATCTTGGCAGAGATCGGGGGATTGTTGTTAACATCTCTGACTATTTTCCTCTCCAAAGTTTTGAAATCTTGCACTTTGGACCAGGCCCTGGTTTGTTTCTAACACAATTTGTCTCCTTGTGCTTTGCAGTGATGCAACGCACAGCTGTTCTAGACACCGTGAAACGCTTGGAAATGGCAGTATAGCCCCTCCCCCCTTAAGATGAGCCTCCACTATCTTCTGTCTGAGTTCCAGACTGGTTTCTTTACTTTTTGGCATGATGAAGTTACTTCTTACCAAGAATTTAAGAGTAGTCCCTCTAGATCAAGTGCTCAAGTGCCACTAGCCCTGTTCCCTGGAGTCCCTTAAGTAAAGCTCAGTGCTGACTGATTGCTCGGGTGTGGTTTGAAAGCTGGTTGATTGATCAGGTGTGTTTTGAAAACAAAAAATCACATGGCGGCTAATAATTTTGACCACCTCAGTTTTCACTACATTTGGTATAAAGCAAACCTGGAGATTTATTTTACCTTCCAAAACGTACCAAATAGAGGCCTTCACATTGATGAATGTTTTACTATGTAAAGTTTTATGAATGACGTAAACATTGGGCAGAATTTTAGGGAAATGTTCCATAGTTCCTTGGGGGCTAAAATTTTTGGACCTTAACTGTATATCACATATGTCACATATACATATATCACATCATATATAATCATATACAGATATATATTATATCATATATTACATCATACACTATCACATCATATACATATATCACATCATATATCACCATATACATATTATATATTATATCATATACCACATCATACACTATCACATCATATACATATATCACATCATATAAATATATCACATCATATATCACATCATATACATATATCACATCATATATCATCATATACAGATATATATTATATCATATATTACATCATACACTATCACATCATATACATATATCACATCATATATCATCATATACAGATATATATTATATCATATATCACATCATATACATATATCACATCATATATTACATCATATACATATATCACATCATATATCACATCATATAAATATATCACATCATATATTACATCGCATACATATATCACATCATATATCACATCGTATACATACATCACATCATATATCACATCGTATATATATATCACATCATATGTCACATCGTATACATATATCACATCATATATCACATCGTATACATATATCATATCATATGTCACATCGTATACATATATCACATCATATATCACATCAAAAGTGAAACCAAGAGGAAATTCACAGCATCAGGTAGTAATTCAGTCATAAACCCCAACGTAGTTATCCAGTTCTCTTCCATCGCTGTGTCTCTGTCCACCCCCCGGCTCTGGTGTATCTCTGTCCATGCCCTGGCTCTGCTGTGTCTCTGTCCACGCCCCAGCTCTGGTGTGTCTCTGTCCACACCCCGGCTCTGGTGTATCTCTGTCCATGCCCTGGCTCTGCTGTGTCTCTGTCCACGCCCCAGCTCTGGTGTGTGTCTGTCCATCCCCCGGCTCTGGTGTGTCTCTGTCCACACCTCGGCTCTGCTGTGTCTCTGTCCACGCCCCGGCTCTGCTGTGTCTCTGTCCACGCCCCAGCTCTGGTGTGTGTCTGTCCATCCCCCGGCTCTGGTGTGTCTCTGTCCACACCCCGGCTCTGCTGTGTCTCTGTCCACACCCCGGCTCTGGTGTGTGTCTGTCCATCCCCCGGCTCTGGTGTGTCTCTGTCCACACCCCGGCTCTGCTGTGTCTCTGTCCACACCCCGGCTCTGCTGTGTCTCTGTCCATGCCCTGGCTCTGCTGTGTCTCTGTCCACGCCCCAGCTCTGGTGTGTGTCTGTCCATCCCCCGGCTCTGGTGTGTCTCTGTCCACACCCCGGCTCTGGTGTGTCTCTGTCCACACCCCGGCTCTGGTGTGTCTCTGTCCATGCCCTGGCTCTGGTGTGTCTCTGTCCACGCCCCGGCTCTGCTGTGTCTCTGTCTAAGCCCCGGCTCTGCTGTGTCTCTGTCCACGTCCTGGCTCTGGTGTGTCTCTGTCTAAGCCCCGGCTCTGCTGTGTCTCTGGCCACGTCCCGGCTCTGCTGTGTCTCTGTCCACACCCCGGCTCTGCTGTGTCTCTGTCCACACCCCGGCTCTGGTGTGTCTCTGTCCACACCCCGGCTCTGCTGTGTCTCTGGCCACGTCCCAGCTCTGCTGTGTCTCTGGCCACGTCCCGGCTCTGGTGTGTGTCTGTCCACACCCCGGCTCTGGTGTGTGGATCCCTTCTTCCTGAGCATTGGTGGATTTCATTGTCAGTTGGTATTACACCGCCTCGGGGTGTTCCATCAGGATGCTCATGACATCCAGTTGGCAGTTATCCACATAGCATGTACTATTGATATGTGTGCGTGTGTGTGTTAGCACACACCTGTCCACATACGTGTGTGTCATTCCTCTGTTTCTTAATATATGTCTTCTGTATGCAGGGGGACCTGGACATCGTAGTGTAAGGCTTCACAGCATCTCATGACAGCCACCACTTTTGTAAGCTCCATGGGGTCAGAGGTGCACATTTACACACACACACATGCACATACACACACACACACACACACACACACACACACACACACACACACACACAGTGACCATTCACCGTGACCTCTATCACCTCTACTCCAGTCAGCCATGCTGGATGGAGCCCCAGATGGAAAAACGCCACGAAAAAAAAAGAGACCTGTCTATACTCAGATCCAGGAACAGACTGAGAAAGAGGAGCATGTGATGGATGGATGGATGGATGGATGGATGGTGAGAGGAAGGGGAAGGCAGGTATTGAGCTAGGAATAGAGGGAGTGAGTGCATGCTGCTGAATTTGAGATGGAGTAGGCGAGAGGGAGTAGGTGAGTTATTCAGAACGTCCAACATAATGAGCTAAAGGCAGAGCGACTGAGGGATTAAGTGACCAAGTTCAGCAGGAGGTTGAAATGCAAATGGGAAAATGTGTGGCTGCATGTGTGTACTTCTGTCCGCAGATGTGTACACCAATAAGCCAAAACACCGAAACCACTGACAGGGGAGGTACACTGAATAACACTGATTAGCTCATTACAGTGACACCTGTCAAGGGGTGGGTTATATTAGGCAGCAAGTGAGCAGTCAGTTGTTGAAGTGGATGTGTTGGCAGCAGGCAAAACGGGCAAGCGTAAGGATCTGAGCGACTTTGACGAGGCCCAAATCGTGATGGCTAGACGACCGGGTCGGCGTATCTCCAGAACGGCAGGTCTTGCAGTGGTCAGTACCTACCAAAAGTGGTCCAAAGAAGGACAACCGGTGAATCTGCTTCAGGGTCATGGGCGCCCAAGGCTGAGTGATGTATGTGGGGAGGGAAGGCTAGCCCGTCTGGTCTGATCCCACAGAAGAGCTGCTGGAGCTCAACTTGCTGAAAAGGTTCATGCCGGCTATGATAGACAGGTGTCAGAACATAGTGCATCACAGCTTGCTGTGTATGGGGGGCTGCATAGCCAAAGACCGGTCAGATGATGATGATGATGATGACCCCTATCCACCGCTGAAAGGGCCTACATTGTGTACGTCAGCATCAGAACTGGACCATGGAGCAATGGGAGAAGGTGGCCTGGTCTGCTACCTCACGTTTTCTTTTACATCAGCAGTGTGATGGTCCGGGCCATGTTCTGCTGGAAAACCCTGGGTCCAGGCGTTCATGTGGATGTTACTTTGACACGTACCACCTACCTAAACATCGTTGCAGACCAGGCACGGCCCTTCGTGGCAGCGGTATTCTACACAAATGAGTGCACCTCAGGGGACCTGTCTTAAACTCCTGAAGTTTGGGGACAACACAACCATCGTTGGCCTTATCCGGGATGGAGGCGAGTCTGCATGTAGACGAGAGGTTGATCAGCTGGGTCTCTGGTGCGGCCATAACAACCCGGAGCTGAACACGCTCAAAACAGAGGAGCTGACAGTGGACTTCATGAGGATCCCCCCCAACACTGCCCCCCCCACCACCACCATCATACTCAACAGTACGATGTCTATGGTGAAAACCTACAGTCCACAGTCTCCCAGGACCTAAGGTGGGCCTCCAGCATAGACACAATCGTCAAAAAAGCCCAGCAGAGGATGCACTTTCTCCACCAGCTCAAGAAGTTCAACCTGCCTCAGGAGCTGCTGATTCAGTTCTGCACTGCAATAATCTAGTCTGTCCTCTGCACATCCATCACTGTCTGGTATGGATCGGCCACCAAACAGGACAGGGACAGACTACAACGGACAGTTAAGTCTGCAGAGAAAATCACTGGTGCCAACCTGCCCTCCATTCAGGATTTATACACCTCCAGACTCAGGAAACAGGCAGGCGACATCACTTCAGACCCATCACACCCTGCTCACAACCTGTTCCAACTCCTCCCCTCTGGTAGGCGCTACAGAGCACTATACCCCAAAACAACCAGATATAAACGGTTTCTTTCCCCAGGCTGTCATTCAAATGAAGGCTTAACACTGTCAATAAACCCAACCATGTTGTTTATACTGTACTGTACATTGTACGTAGACTGGCACTCCGTCATGTCCATCTACCTCATGTATGTGTGTTAGTAGCCTGCTAACATCTATCTCAGCATCCGGGATATATTCTCTGCACCACTGCACCTTATCACCTCTTATTCCGCCTGTATAAGTCAGTCCTTGTGTATATACACTCACTGGCCACTTTATTAGGTACACCTTGCTAGTACCGGGTTGGACCCCCTTTTGCCTTCAGAACTGCCTTAATCCTTCGTGGCATAGATTCAACAAGGTACTGGAAACATTCCTCAGAGAGTTTGATCCACATTGACATGATAGCATCACGCAGTTGCTGCAGATTTGTCGGCTCCACATCCATGATGCGAATCTCCCGGTCCACCACATCCCAAAGGTGCTCTATTGGATTGAGATCTGGTGACTGTGGAGGCCATTTGAGTACAGTGAACTCATTGTCATGTTCAAGAAACCAGTCTGAGATGATTCGAGCTTTATGACACGGCGCGTTATCCTGCTGGAAGTAGCCATCAGAAGATGGGAACACTGTGGTCATAAAGGGATGGACATGGTCAGCAACAATACTCAGGTAGGCTGTGGCGTTGACACGATGCTCAATTGGTACTAAGGGGCCCAAAGTGTGCCAAGAAAATATCCCCCACACCATTACACCACCACCACCAGCCTGAACCGTTGATACAGGCAGGATGGATCCATGGTTTCATGTTGTTGACGCCAAATTCTGACCCTACCATCCGAATGTCGCAGCAGAAATCGAGACTCATCAGACCAGGCAACGTTTTTCCAATCTTCTATTGTCCAATTTTGGCGAGCCTGTGCGAATTGTAGCCTCAGTTTCCTGTTCTTAGCTGACAGGAGTGGCACCCGGTGTGGTCTTCTGCTGCTGTAGCCCATCTGCCTCAAGGTTCGACGTGTTGTGCGTTCAGAGATGCTCTTCTGCATACCTCGGTTGTAATGAGTGGTTATTTGAGTTACTGTTGCCTTTCTATCAGCTCAAACCAGTCTGGCCATTCTCCTCTGACCTCTGGCATCAACAAGGCATTTTCGCCCACAGAACTGCCGCTCACTGGATATTTTCTCTTTTTCGGACCATTCTCTGTAAACCCTAGAGATGGTTGTGCGTGAAAATCCCAGTAGATCAGCAGTTTCTGAAATACTCAGACCAGCCCGTCTGGCACCAACAACCATGCCACGTTCAAAGTCACTTAAATCACCTTTCTTCCCCATTCTGATGCTCGGTTTGAACTGCAGCAGATCGTCTTGACCACGTCTACATGCCTAAATGCATTGAGTTGCTGCCATGTGATTGGCTGATTAGAAATTTGCGTTAACGAGCAGTTGGATAGATGTGCCTAATAAAGGGGCCGGTGAGTGTATCTGAACATTGTTGTGTTGTAGTGTTGTTATTCCATGTTAGGTGCACTGAGAGAGCCACGAAACCGGAGTCACGTTCCACTTATGTGCAAACCTACATGGCCAATAAACACGATCCTGATTCTGATGACGGCGGTCTCTTTCAGCAGGATAGCGCAGCCCGCCACACCGCTAAACTTCTTCAGGGATGGTTTGAGGAACACGACAAATAGTTCAAGGTGTTGCCTTGGCCTCCAAATCCCCCAGATCTATTATCCGATGGAGCATCGGCGGGATGTGCTGAAAGAACACTTCTGATCCACGGAGGGCCCGCCTCAGAATTTACAGGACTTAAAGGATCTGCTGCTAACGTCTTGGTGCCAGACACCAGAGGACACCTTTAGAGGGCTTGTGGGGTCCATGCCTCGATGGGTCATATTGGTTTTGGTGGCACGAGGGGACCTACAGAATATTAAGCTGGTGGTTTAAGTTATTGGCTGATTGGTGTATTTACGTGTGTGTGTGTGTGTGAGACACAGAAACATAAATGGGAATAGACGGGTATGTTAATGTTTGAATACAGAAAGATGGAAAGAGAGAAATAAATTGACATTGAGATAAACTTTCTAATGCGGTTTCAGGTTCGTAGCAAGATCTTTACAATAAATGGCCTGGCAGACCGAGAGAGTCCAGCAATTCAGGTAGCAAGACTTTCAGACCGGGGACAATGGTTAAATGTGCAAGGCACATGCACACTCCCATTCATGCATCTACTACTACTACTACTACTACTACTACCATTACTACTACTACTACTACTACCATTACTACTACTACTACTACTACTACCACTACTACTACTACTACTACCACTACTACTACTACTACTACTGCTACAACTACTACTACTGCTACAACTACTACTACTACTACTACTAGCACTACTATACTACTACTACCACTACTACTACTACCACTACTACTACTACTACTACTACTACCACTACTACTACTACTACCACTACTACTACTACTACTACTACCACTACTACTACTGCTACTACTACTACTACTACTACTACTATTACAACTACCACTACTACTACTACTACTACTACTACTACTGCTACCACTACTACTACTACTACTGCTACTACTACTTCGGCTGCTCCCATTAGGGGTCGCCACCGCGGATCACCCGTTTCCATCTCTTCCTGTCCTCTGCATCTTCCTCTGTCTCACCAGCCACCTGCATGTCCTCCCTCACCACATCCATAAACCTCCTCTTTGGCCTTCCTCTTCTCCTCTTCCCTGGCAGCTCCATATTCAGCATCCTTCTCCCAGTATACCCAGCATCTCTCCTCCACACATGTCCAAACCATCTCCATCTTGTCTCTCTTGCTTTGTCTCCAAACCGTCCAACCTGAGCTGTCCCTCTAATATACTCCTTCCTAATCCTGTCCTTCTTCATCACTCCCAATGAAAATCTTATCATCTTCATCTCTGCCACCTCCAGCTCCACCTCCTCCTCCTGTCTCTTCATCCGTGCCACTGTCTCCAACCCATACAACATAGCTGGTCTCACGACCATCTTGTAAACCTTCCCTTTAACTCTTGCTGGTACCCTTCTGTCACAAATCACCCCTGAAACTCTTCTCCACCCACTCCACCCTGCCTGCACCCTCTTCGTCACTTCTCTTCTGCGCCCATTCATGCGTACCGAAGCAAAAACCAGGATGAAAATAGAGCTTGGAAGAAGTCTAGTTTGGAGACTATTTCCACTTTCTAGCAGACTTGTTTTTTAGCTCCAAGGCAGGAAAAAAAAAATCCTGTTTATATCCAAGTTGTCTCTGCTGGTCTCAGCGACGCCTCGCTCCGACCCAAGTCGGGTTTAAACGCTCACGTGTATTTAGTCCCCGGGGCGACACGGCAAAAGTCAACAACCACTTCAGCTCGTTAGCCACCGAGTCCCTGAACTGGATCAAGTGGGGTTGGCTTGATTTGCTGAAGGCGACCCGCCAGTGTGTGCTGAGAGGATTTCTCATTTCACTGATCCAGATGTTTCGTAACGCATCCAGCTGTTACATTGTGTTACAATGTTGCGTCGTCTCGCGTTGTGTTAAATTGCCCCGAGGCAATGCCCCCCCCCCCCGAGGACAAAGAAGCCCTGCAGCCCGTGTCGTCGCGTTTCCCTTCATCTCCCCCCCCCTCCCCGTCTCCATCCCTCGCTCTCATCTCCTCTCTCTGTCACTTAACGTGTCATGTGACACCCGACTGGTTGCCATGGTGATCGGAGGTCATTCGCCTCCTGCGCGTTTCTTTGGAAAACAGTAAAGCTGTGAGGAAGGGAGGAAGATGGCGGCTGAAAAGGCGGAGATCAAGAAAGGGTAAATGAATGTGAGAGCACGCGGCGGTGTGTTAGGACTTCATTTAACCCCCCCCAACCCCCCCCCCGACACGCTCTCGGCCCGCGGGCCCTGCAGGAACATCCGGGCCTGTTTTGGAACAGTTGGACCTTCCCGGTCTTGGATGTCTGCCCGGGTCTCCCAGCAGGCTCGCGCATAGGAGCCCTTTCACACATCCGCCGCTCACTCCGCAGGTTCGAAAACGTAGCGGCGGCAACTCAGAGGTCAAAGAGCAGAGCAGATGACCAGCGGGGGGGGGGGGGGGGGGGTCTTGAATCTCAGTTGTTTGAATCCGTTCCCGGAAATAGAATTGTGGGTGGTCCGCACACGTGTGTGTGTGTGTGTGTGTAGAGTGTATCTGCAAATGTGTGTGTGTTTATTTATTTTTTATTTATAGATCCTTTATTAATCCCCGTGGGGACGTGTGTGTGTGTGTGTGTGTGTATGTGCATGGCATGTAGCACCTTTGTTTGGGTTAGTGTGTATGTAGCATGTATTTTCTGTGTGTGTGTGTGTGTGTGTGTATGTGCATGGCATGTAGCACCTTTGTTTGGGTTAGTGTGTATGTAGCATGTATTTTCGGTGTGTGTGTTTGTGTGTGTGTGTGTGTGTGTGCATGGCGTGTAGCACCTTTGTTTGGGTTATTGTGTATGTAGCATGTATTTTCTGTGTGTGTGTGTGTGTGTGTGTGTGTATGTGCATGGCGTGTAGCACCTTTGTTTGGGTTTGTGTGTATGTAGCATGTATTTTCGGTGTGTGTGTGTGTGTGTGTGTGTGTGTGTTCTCCTGGATCGCCACCTTGCTGTGGTGCAGAAGCTTGATCCCAAGAGCCACGCCGTCCGGAGCTTGGCTGCTGGTAGGGTCACCTAAGAGCGGATAGGTCATAGGTCAAGGGGGCGTGGTTCCAGGCGAAGCGCGATCCAACAAAGATCCCAACGGAGGGACTGGTGGAAGACAGTTCCGGTGAAGGCGGGTGAGGGCGGCGACAGAGGGTGGGGTCTCCAACCGTCTTGGTTCTCCATGCCACTGGACTCTGGCCAGCCCCTGCCCAGGGACCCTGCGGTGGCTGCAGGCGCGTCAGCCTCTCCACGTGAAAAGCTGTCACGCGCAGGCGTCCTCGCGACAGGATACCCACAGTGACCTCGGAAGGAGGACGGACATACTCGACCCCGAGTGACCGCCGATGATGACGATGTGTGTGTGCGTGTGTGTGCGCATGCGTATTTTATAGGGCTGGACCCGAATGTTCGGCTGGCCGGATATATGTTCGTTAGATGGGTATTCGGTTTTCAATCCAGTGTATTTCTTTTGCTAAAGCTAGGCTATCGGTACAGTGTCGTGCTGTACCGTCCCGGTACCGGTACCGCGGAGCGGTGACGTCACGCCTCAGTCCACGCCGGCCATTAAAGGGAGGTCAAAATAAAAGAATAAAGGGGAGCCTGAATGCCGGAAGGGCTCGGCTGTGCTGCTGTCATTATAAACCCTCTACGACCTTGTTCTGCTTATTGCGGTTCGCTCGTTGATTTTTCAGTCTTTACTGTGTCGGTAATTGGTAAAAACATGATTGTGTTTCTAAGTGATTTGTGATTTCTTTGTCGGAGATATTTCGGAGTATTACACCGTTAAGCCTACTGTTACGGCTATCTCGAAAGTGTTGTTATAACAGAAATGTGGGTGTTTTGTTAGGAATGTGGAACTGAGTTGGCCCCGCCCACTGCTCCTTGTGTATAGCAACGTGGAACTGGAGTTGGCTCCGCCCACTGCTCCTAGTGTATAGCGATGTGGAACTGGAGTTGGCCCCGCCCACTGCTCCTATTGTAAAGGAATGTGGAACTGGAGTTGGCCCCGCCCACTGCTCCTAGTGTATAGCAATGTGGAACTGGAGTTGGCCCCGCCCACTGCTCCTAGTGTAAAGGAATGTGGAACTGGAGTTGGCCCCGCCCACTGCTCCTAGTGTATAGTAATGTGGAACTGAGTTGGCCCCGCCCACTGCTCCTAGTGTATAGCAATGTGGAACTGGAGTTGGCCCCGCCCACTGCTCCTAGTGTATAGCAATGTGGAACTGGAGTTGGCCCTGCCCACTGCTCCTAGTTTCTAGGAAGCGTTAAATGCAGCGGACAAAATTCGCGAGTACTAACAACAAAGAAATATAAATCTTATAAATATAAATCTCAAATCTTAAATTTGTTGAAGCTAGTATGCTGTTTCACAGCGCTTTGTCAGGCATTGTCTGGGATTCAGAGCCTGTTATTATGAGCATTTATGTAGGTCTATAATTTATCCATGATAAGAAAAAAAACGTTCTTGTTCATGAGTGAGGGTAGGGTGGAGCAGGAGATTGACAGGTGGATTGGTGCAGCATCAGCAGTAATGTGGACGTTGTACCAGGCTGTTGTAGTGAAGAGGGAGCTGATCCGGAAGGCAAAGCTCTCAATTTACCAGTCAATCTTCGTTCCAACCCTCACCTATGGTCATGAACTTTGGGTAGTGACCGAAAGAGTGAGATCGCAGATACAAGCGGCTGAAATGAGTTTCCTCCGTAGGGTGTCTGGGCTCAGACATCCGGAGGGAGCTCGGAGTAGAGCCGCTGCTCCTTTGCATTGAAAGGAGCGAGTTGAGGTGGTTCGGTTATCTTGATTAGGATGCCTCCTGGGCGCCTTCCTTCGGAGGTTTTCCGGGCACATCCAACTGGGAGGAGACCTCAGGGTAGACCCAGAACTCGCTGGAGGGACTACATGTCCAATCTGGCCTGGGAACCCCTAGGGATCCCCCAGGGGAGCTGGAAGGTGTTGCTGGGAAGAGGGACATCTGGCGTGCCCTACTTAGCTTGCTGCCACCGCGACCCGACCCCGGAGAAGTGGCTGATGATGAGATGAGATGAGAAAAAAATGTCACAAGCTTTTATTATGTCACAAGAAGTCCAGAGATAGGACCTCATTCAGCCAAATCCCTCGAGATTACAAACATGCATCAAATACACAAAACCATTTGGAAAATGTTTTTTATTAAAAAGTAACACACATGCGATACTGTAGAATAACAGACTATGCTGTCTATCACAGCCGAGAACAGAAAAATATCTGGCTGAGTCCTTCCCGAGTCATGCCCCCCCCCCCCCGCCACCGAAGCTCTGAATATTCGCTGTTGATTACGACCGAAGCGCCAGAGCCCCAGAGATGGCATGCATTCGGGACAGCTCTAGTGTTTTCATGGGTGAGAAGAAGAAAGAGAAAGAATGCCCGAAAGACTTGATAAGATGTCATTTGTCTTTGAGAGAGATAAGAAGACCGAGTGTGTGAAAGTAGGATTCTGCACACAGGTGACAGGAGGAGGATGAGGGGAAAAGAACGATAGAAGAAGTGAGCGAGACAGTGAGAGAGAGAAACAGAGAGAGAGATAGGACCCCCTCCCAGGGCCCTCAATTAATTGCCTCATTTTTCAGAAGTGGAAGGGGAGGTTATTTTCAACCACTCGCACAGTGATGGTGGGAGCAACCGTACAGGGATCATAAGGAGCCAATTCCTTGGGTGTATTGGAGAGTTTCACAGGCTTTTTTCAAAGCAACACGTTTGGCAGTGGAAATAAGCCCGAGGTTATCCTCATAACATTAGCCTAAAGTCTTTCCTCATTACTTGGACTGGGGGAAAAGATCGTTGACCTGCTGGTTCTTTCCAGCTAAGCTCTTTCCACAGTTTGCTTACAAGGCCAAGGCCTTTGGATGATGTGTTTCTTTGTTGTCTTCACTACATCATAGGAGCTGCAGCTATCCAACTAGCTAAGCTGTTGCTTGCAAAATGATGACTTGAGTCGTAGTAAGCTTTACTCGCTGTTTGCTGTGGTTCTTGCCCTTATACAAACAGAGCAAAAACTGTAACAAAGACAGAATACAACAATCACCATTTTGTTTGCAACATGTTTTCCCCAATCTAAATACATGTAAATAAAACATTTTATTACAAACAAATCAAATGCTTTTTCATGTAAATAACATTCTTAACATTAACTTATAAGTGCAACTATGAAATTATTTACTTACGACATTGCCTATGTGGCGTTTTTAGTGTGGCTATAGAGAGGCATGTGGACAGATTCAGCCAGCTTCCTTGAATGACTAACAGGAAACAGGAAGGGATCTTTGTGAACTCTGAACTCCTTATGCATGATAAACTCTTGTCAAAATAAAAGTCCATCAAACATTATACCTCAAAGGCAACACACTCCCCGGTTGGCCTCAGTGAGGTCACCAATCCACCAACCTATGAATTCAGCGCGCTTGTGAACGTCAGTCTTTGGTTAGAAGTAAGTCAACTTCTGAGGCTGGTCTGAGGAAAGTCTTTGAATATTGTTGATCTGTGGTCTTTAAGTCCACCTTTCTCACTTCCACTTTCTCCCTTTTCATCTTCTCCAGGGAAGGTCTTTGTGATTATAGCCATTGGCCAGTTGTTGTGGGCAGCTTGATTGTCTTTGAGAAGGACAATGTCCCCTTCTGGCAGGATTTGGTAGGACTTGGTCAATTTCCTCTGGTGTTGCAAGGTAGGGAAGAACTGGCCTGTTTGTTTCTAAAGCATTGATTTTTTTTTGTGAATGCTCTCTTCCTAACAGCTGTGATGATGACTTCCTTTGCTTAGGATAGGTCATCTGGAGTGCGGGGCAGATCGCACTCATGCCATCTTTTTAAATTGTCCATGCTTTTGGAGGGCTTGTGGGACTTTACAGTATGAATTAGGAGTGCTATGGCTCATACAAGAGCATTGAAGCTAGAGAACCTTTGAAAGCATTTTGTGCTGAGGCTTTTCTCTTGAAAGTGTTGACTGTTGGCTTGTGTGCGTTCCCCAAGCAGACTTCTCCAACTAGCATCCAGCTTAGGTCTAGGCGTTGGGCGAAGGCGGTGGTGTGAGGGCTGTTGATATATTCCCTTACCTTGTACACTCTAACTCTGTCTCTGCCGAGCAGCAGCAGGATCTCAGCAGTAGGGCCAACCTCTGGGATGTGCTCCGCTACCTTGACAATTCCACTCCTATTCCACATCTCTCGTCACCTGTCTTCACCTCTCTTCTCTGTTTTTCATCCTTCTCTCTTTTCTCATCTCTCGTTGTGTATGCATCCTGACCCTATCCCTCCTTTCCTAAACTTTTCTCTTTTCTGTTTTTCTCCTGTCTTTCTTTCTCTACATTCTCCCAAGAGTAATCACTTCCCCTGGGCAGTGAGCCATGGGGTAATGGTGGCAGAGCATTTGTCTATGCCAAAGCCCCGATTAGCGGAACGGTGCGTCCTAGTCAAGTACTGTGCCCCTATACTCAAAACAGTATTCTTTGTCAATCCCTCTTCCAAATTTGGATGGATGGACTTCTTCCCTTCCTCGTCTTCTTAATCAACTTTTCCACAAAAAACTGTCCAAATCATTCAAACTACATACTGCTAGTCTGCAGACTGTGGTATGCATGTTGTTAATATGCAAATTTAGCATGTGAATGGTATATAAATGGATAGTTAAAGGACAAAAATATTATGTATAGAGTTTATGGTCACTAAACAATCAAAACTCTCCCATAATTTTCTGTTGGTTCCATGGATACAACTGGCTAGGGGACATTTTTCCAAAGAAATAAGGTGGAAAATGGAGCATGAGGAGTGACAGCAGGTGTTGGAAAATTCAAAATGGTGGATTGCTCCCTCCGGGATGGGGATGAGTTGGTGCCTCAAGTGAAGGAGTTCAAGTATCTCGGGCTCTTGTTCATGAGTGAGGGTAGGATGGAGCGGGAGATTGACAGGCGGATTGGTGCAGCATCAGCAATAATGCGGACATTGTACTGGACCGTTGTGGTGAAGAAGGAACTGAGCCGGAAAGCTCTCAATTTACCAGTCAATCTTCGTTCCAACCCTCACCTATGGTGATGAGCTTTGGGTAGTGACCGAAAGGGTGAGATTGCGGATACAAGCGACTGAAATGAGTTTCCTCTGTAGGGTGTCTGGGCTCAGCCTTAGAGATAGGGTGAGGAGCTCAGATATCTGGAGGGAGCTCGGAGTAGAGCCGCTGCTCCTTCGCGTCAAAAGGAGCCAGTTGAGGTGGTTCGGTCATCTGATTAGGATGCCCCCTGGGCGCCTTCCTTTGGAGGTTTTCCGAGCAAGTCGAACTGGGGGGAGATCCCAGGGTAGACCCAGAACTCGCTGGAGGGACTACATGTCCAATCTGCCCTGGGAATGCCTTAGGATCCCCCAGAAGGAGCTGGAAGGCATTGCTGGGGAGAGGGACGTCTTGAGTGCCCTACTTAGCTTGCTGCCACCGCAACCCGACCCCGGAAAAGTGGCTGGTGATGAATGAATAAATTAAAGGTGTGTTTTTCAGCATAAATATAGAGCTCAGACTAAACTGGAATGGATGAAGCAACAAGGTTCTTCTGGTGTTATGAAGGGTCACTCGCATAACCCTTGCTTTATGTACTGGATAGTATGTCCAAATAGTATGGCGTATATACACTGCATGTTCTAAGTATGTAGAATGTACTAACAACTTGGACACTGCTAAAGACATTGCACTTAATCAAAGAGGTCATATCAAAATAGTTGTGAACAAGAACACTTTCTTGTACGCAAATACAGTCCAATGGTGTAAAGGAGTCCACTCACCTGAAGCGGTTTGTTTTCATGAACCGCTATAGGATGTGTACAAAGAAAATAATGTAGATGGAAGGAGATTGGCAGGGGAAAGAGGAAAGTGAAAACAAAGGGCCTGAAGCGATTCCATCTAGGGGAAATGAATCAGCCTGTGTTTCATCATCTGCAGGAGTGATCGTGTTTATAAAGCAGATAATAACAATGACAACAATAATGCTTCTTATTAATAACCCTGCCTCATGAATTACATAATTTGATGTTGTGCTGACATATTGTGTGCTGCATCACTCCATATTGTGAAGTAATCATAATGCTACCTTATCATCTGCCACTTGGGACGCTGTTTTCCTTAACCTGGCCTACATGGTTCGAGCGAGTGAGTATGATGGTGATCCTGTTGAACTGTGTTACCCTGGGCATGTACCAACCCTGTGAAAACATCGACTGCTCCTCAGACCGCTGTCAAATACTGCAGGTACACACACACACACACACACACACACACAAATAGTCATGCAAAGCACACATATGGAAGAATAGATAACATCTATTAATATAAAATACGCTCAGTCATCTGAACTGACACCTGTGGAAACATTTCCCTCCCACGTTCTCTAGCTTTATTTCTCTTTCTTTCTCCGGTGCATGCTGGGAGTTTGCTTGCTGAGGGCACTATTTTTTAAAGAAAAAATCTATAGTTTTACTATTGTTGATTTTGTGTGTTCTGTGTGTTGTAGTTTATTTCCAGTAGTTGTTGTTTTATATGTTTGTAGTTTAGTAATGATGACAATAATCATTACATTTATATAGTGCTTTATCTAGACACCCAAAGCGCTTCACGTTGAAGGGGGTAACTCACTTCAACCACCACCAATGTGTAGCACCCACCTGGGTGATGCGCCGCAGCCATTTTGCGCCAGAACACTCGCCAGACATCAGCTTGAGGTGGAGGGGGAGGAATCATTGAGCCAATTACATGGGGGGATGATTAGGTGGGCAGATGAAGAGAGCCAGGTTGGGGATTTTGCCAGGACACCGGGGAACCCCCTACTCTTTGCGATAAGTGCCACGGGATCTTTCATGACCACAGTGAGTCAGGACCTCGGTTTAACGTCTCATCCGAAGGACGGCGTCTCCTACAGCACAGTGTCCCCGTCACTGCACTGGGGCATTGGGATTTGACATTTGTTGTTTTTATTAGGACCAGAGGGAAGACTGCCCCCTATTGGCCCACCAACACCACTTCCGGCAGTTACTCAGTTTTGCCGGGAGGTCTCCCATACAAGTACTAGCCAAGCCCATACCTGCTAGAGTTTGTTGTCAGGCAGTGGAGGCATCTCAGGTGTCGTCCCTCTCTCTTTGCCATGACGTTCAGATCCACCTGGAGCTGTCAGTCTCCAGCTGGTTCTCCTGGCCACGGGGGATGTGATTGGGCTCCTGAAGCTTTCATTTGCATCGAGAATGAATAAAGCTGTTGTGGTTTTCCTGAGAGAAGTCTTCACGTCTCACCTGATTGAGAATGATGTTTTTCTTAATGATGTGTTTCTTCTACCCGTGTTCCCACTGGCCGTGCCCTCCACCCAAGTCACTACACCGGGTTTCCATTAAACCTGCTAGGTTTAAACCTAGTGCGGCTGTGGAGTCAACTAGTGTAGTTAATGTGTCTAGTCAGAGATTTTATCATACTATAGATTGACAGCTTGGTCTATAACATTGAGACCGTCTCCCTTCTGTGCTGCATTGCTCCCAAGCTCTCCTCCCCTAAATGTGTGAATCACAATAATCTAATAATCATACCTACCACTGGTGGTGGTGAAATGTGCAATTAAGCACCTAATAATCTATAGAACCAAACATCTAAAGTTATCAAACGTGTGACCACACATCGTTCAATGCGTAGGTCTTCAAAATCGTCAACTAATAATACAAGGTATCTAATTCCAATTAATATTTACAATTTCCTTTAGCAGACGCTTTTATCCAAAGCGACATACATCTGAGAGTTAATACAACACACGCAAGGATCTAGTCAGGAGGCGACAGCGCAAGTGTAAAAAAAAACCAAGGTTCAAGTCCGATAGGCCATAGGTGTCAACAGGCAGTGCACAAAGGCAAAGTTGCATAGAAGCGAAAACATTTTTTTTATACCGTTAGGTGTGGAGGTGTTTGAGAAAGAGCTGGGTCTTTAGCGTCTTCTTAAAGATGGAGAGGGACTCAGCAGATCGAATGGAGTTTGGTAACTCGCTCCACCACCGGGGAACTACAGAAGAGAAGAGTCTGGCTAGTGACTTAGGGCCCCGTAGTGGCAGAAGTTCCAGGCGCCTTTCATTGGCAGAGTGTGGTGAGCAGGACTGAGTGTAGACCTGAATGAGGGGGTTCAGGTAGACGGGAGCCATTTTAGTTGCTGTTTTGTAAGCGAGCATTAAGGTTTTGAATTTGATGCGGGCAACAACTGGGAGCCAGTGGAGGGATGTGAACAGTGACATGTGCTGTTTTGGGTTGATTGAAGACCCGACGTGCCACCACATTCTGAATCATTTGCAGAGGTTCCAAAGTGCCTGCAGGGAGACCTGCCAGTAAGGAATTGCAGTAGTCAATGTGTGATATAACAAGAGCCTGTACCAGGAGTTGTGTTGCATACTCAGACAGGTAGGGTCTAATTTTCCTGATGTTGTACAGGGCAAATTGGCACGACCGAGCAATCAAGGCCACGTGAACCTTAAAGGTTAGTTGGTCATCATCATGACACCCAGGTTCCGGGCAGATTTTGTAGGCATGAGTTGGGTTGATCCGAGCTGGATATTGATCTGTTGTAAGGATGGACTGGCTGGGATGACAAGGAGCCCAGTCTTAGCTAGGATAAGCTGAAGGTGGCATTCTTTCATTCATGCAGAGATGTCGGCAAGGCATGATGATATCCGTGCTGAGACTGTGAGGTTATCTGGCAGGAATGATAGGAAGAGCTGGGTATCGTCAGCATAGCAATGGCATGAGAAACCATGGGAGCAAGTGATTGGACCAAGTGAGGAGGTATATATTGAGAAGAGGAGGGGACTGAGCACTGACCCTTGAGGTACCCCTATGGAGTAGCCATGCAGTTTGGACACTTCTCTCCTCCAAGATACTCTAAAAGATCTCCCTGAGAGGTGGGACATGAACCAACGGAGGGCAGATCCTGAGATACCAAGCTCAGTGAGTGTGGGGAGAAGGATTTAGTGGTTAATCGTGTCAAAGGCATCTGACAGATCTAGCATCAATAAATTTGAGGACTGACCAGCAGCTCTAGCCAAACGCAGTGATTCTATTACCAACAGGAGTGCAGTCTCGGTAGGGTGACCTTATAGCCAGACTGATTTGGATCATACAGATTTTTCTCAGAAAGGAATTCAGACACTTGGTTAAAGACCGTGCACTCAAGTATTTTGGAAAGAAAGGGTAGGAGTGAAGACGGTCTGTAGTTTTTAACCTGGGCTGGGTTGAGTGTAGGTTTTTTCAGTAGTGGGGTGACCCGAGCTTGCTTAAATGCGGTGGGGAACACACCCGTTGTAAGTGAGGAGTTGATGATATGTGTGACTGTGGGGTTAAGTGCGGGGGAAAGGTCTGTAGGAGGTTGGATGGTATTGTGGACAGGTAGTGGGACGAGAATCCCACGAGAATGAGGTGAGTGAGGCACTGTCAGCTGGCAGAGGTAGATGGAGTTGGTCAGGCTCAGAGAACTGGTTACTGATGGCAGAAGCCTAATCAGTAAAGTATGAGGCGAACATGTTAGGAGTGAGCAGAGTGGAGGTTGGAGGAGGAGGCAGATGGAGTGAGTTAAAAGCAAAAAACATTTTTTGAGCATCAATGGCGCTACAGATCTTGTTCTGATAGTAAGTGTTCTTAGCTGTTTTTAAGCCCTTTGTTCTCTGATGACCCCAGTGAGTGATGGACTGGGGGGGAGCATTAAGAGAGGAGGCTAGCGAGGAACAGAGTGTGTCTGTAGCCTCGTTAACAGGGAGTGAAGAGAATTCATTATGAGGAGGCATGGAAGCCAAGACCTCATTGGAGAGCTGGGTTGGTGTAAGGGACCAGAAGTTTTGGCGGAAGGAGACCCTTTGCGGAGGAACGTGAGGATGTTCCAGTAAGGAGGGCGTGACTTAAATAAAGAAGCGGTCTGACAGATTTGCTGTGGAGCAGTTCCGAGTCAAGATCAGATCAAGAGTATTGCCTGCTTTGTGTGTGTGTGTGTGGGGGGGGGGGTGCTGTCTGAGGTCAAAGGAGGACAGAAGAGACAGGAAGTCAGTTGCTTGGGTTTTGTCAGTATGGGTATTCATATCTCCCATGACAATCAGTGATATGTCATCGTCAGGAATAGCTGAGAGTAACATGTCTAGTTCGACTACAAAGTTCCCCAGTTGACACCCTGGTGGGCGGTATATGACAACCACAAATAGTTTAATGGGAGCAGTAACCATGGTTGCATGTTATTCAAACGAGGAGTTGTTGCTTTGCAGAGAAAGCTTAGTGAATTTCGAGTCTTTCGAAATGAGGACACCTGAACCACCTCCATGCCCAACAGAACGGGGTGTGTGTGAGAAAGCAGAGCCAACAGAGAGTGCGGCCTGATAAGATTTCATCGAGTGGTAGCTCTAAAGTTCTGCCTACTACTGATCACATCAACAAGATGGTTAAATTTGGTTTTGTGGGAGTGCAGGAATGAGGAGACGGAGAGATCGAGTCGAGTCAATTCCGTTTACTCGCCACACAAAACAACACCGATACAGCACAATCCCTCGTGGCAACCAGCTAACCGCTAGGCTGCTGCAAACATGGCTCCCCGGAAACCCCAAGCAGTGCCTACGTCAGCACTCTAAAATGTCTGCCTTAAAGGAGCAGCAGCCCCTGGTGAATCTACCCTCAAATGTGTATCACCACAGTTTCATAAATATCAGATCACTTTCTACCAAAGCCTTATTAATAAATTATCTGACCAACATAGTTTTGATATGACTGGGTTATGTGAAATGTGGCTGAAACCAAATGTCTTGCTTCCCTTAAATGAAGCTTTCCCACCTGACTGTACTCATATCCGTGTAGCTCAGGTAAAAAACAAGGTGGGGGTGTCACCTTAATATTTGTCTATTTTCAATTTAACGTCTAAAATTGAGACTAAATTCAAATCATTTGAGGCTCTTATTCCAAGTCCATCTCCCTCAGCCTCGAGCAGACTGCTCAGTCCTGTCAGCCTCCTGGTCCTTACTCGCCGTTTCTTGAAGATTTTAGAGAAACTCTCAGGTGTTGTTACTCATTCTAGTGAGATGCTAATTCTCGGTGATTTTAATATTCATCTGAATAAGGCTGCTGATCCTCTGAAGGCTTCCTGGCCTTGTTGATGCTTTTGGGTTCGTTTAGTTTGTTCAAGTTTGTTCAAGAGTCGACTCATTGCAGTGGTAAAACCCTTGATTTGGTTTTATGGTTTGGTTTTTTTCTGACTGTCTTACCAACCACATCTGCTGTGTCAGATCATTTTCTCATTAGATCTGAAGCGTTATCGGCCTGTCCTGTTAACGTTAGTACAGATGTAATTGCCACTCGCCACATTGGTCCGTCCACTGAAGCTGCATTTGGCCAGCAGCTGCCTGAAGTCTTGACTCCTTTCACAATAGAGACTAACTCTATTGAAAATGTCACTAGTGACTTAAATGTGGCCCTCTCTGGTCTCCTCGATTCAGTTGCACTTCTTACTGCCAGAGCTAGGAAACGAAAGAGGCCTGCACCGTGGTTTAATGACGAGACGCGTGCTCCTAAGCAGGACCGAAGGAGACTGGAACGTAAGTGGTGAAAATCTAAATTGGAAGTTTTTAATCTACCTTGTCTGTGAATGTTCTCATTCATCCAGGTCATGGTCTAGTCAGAAAGGCACGAACTGAGGAAGCCTCTTGGATGAGAGGCGAAATGTCTTCACGGATATATACCAAGTCCGGTTGCACTTGATTCAACTCCTTTGGATTTAATCTACCTTGGCATCAGTGTTCATTGAAATACAAGTGTGCTTTACCTGCTGCAAAAGCAGCACATCTCTATCGCTTAATCAGTATTAATAAACATTTCTCTTTGACACTGTAGCCAAACTTACTAAAAAGCAGCCGCCTATTAGCTGCTCACCATTCACGGCCCATGAGTTTCTAGACTTTTTCTGCAATAAAGTTGATGAGATCATACAGAAAATTAATTCTTCAACTCCAGTTACCCCTGCAGATCCTGTCTTACCAAAATCCTATCTATACAATGAGTCACTGATAGTCTCTGTTATTACAGCTTTTGGGACTATCTCTCTTGATACTATGACTTGGGGCCAACTGTCTAAAGTAACGGGGGAGTGCAGAGGAGAGGTGAAGAAGAGGGTGCAGGCAGGGTGGAGTGGGTGGAGAAGAGTGTCAGGAGTGATTTGCGACAGAAGGGTACCAGCAAGAGTTAAAGGGAAGGTTTACAAGATGGTTGTGAGACCAGCTATGTTATATGGTTTGGAGACAGTGGCACTGATGAAAAGACAGGAGGTGGAGCTGGAGGTGGAGGTGGCAGAGATGAAGATGATAAGATTTTCATTGGGAGTGATGAAGAAGGACAGGATTAGGAACGAGTATATTAGAGGGACAACTCAAGTTGGATGGTTTGGAGACAAAACGAGAGACAAGATTGAGATGTCTTGGCCATGTGTGGAGGAGAGATGCTGGGTATATTGGGAGAAGGATGCTGAATATGGAGCTGCTAGGGAAGAGGAGAAGAGGAAGGCCAACTTGGAGGTTTATGGATGTGGTGAGGGAGGACATGCAGGTGGCTGGTGTGACAGAGGAAGATGCAGAGGACAGGAAGAGACGGAAACAGCTGATCCGCTGTGGCGCCCCCTAACAGGAGCAGCCGAAAGTAGTAGTAGTAGTAGTAGTAGTAGTAATAGTGGTAGTAGTAGTAGTAGTAGTAGTAGTAGTGGCCTCTTGATACTTTGGCTGAGTTTATGTCAGCTTCTGAACCAACTGCTTGTCTACTTGACCCCTTACTAGCAAAACATTTTAAAGACCTCTGGCCTTTTCTGGGACCTACAATGCTAGACATCGTTAATTTACCACTTACTACTGGCATGGTTCCCAGCAGTTTTAAGACAGCTGTGGTTAAACCTCTACTTAAAAACACCACAGCTCGATCCAGGGTCTCTTAATAACTATCGACCAGTCTGTCGTCTTCCATTCTTTTCTAAAGTACTAGAGAGAGTTGTGTATCAATCAATCAATCAATCAATCAATCAATCAATCAATCAATCAATCAATCAATCAATCAATCAATCAATCAATCAATCAATCAGTCAATCAGTCAATCAGACTTTATTTGCATAGCACTTTTCATACAAACAAATGTAACACAGCGTGCTTCACACAATAAAAACAATAAAATCTCCCTTCCCTCACTAAAAAAAAAACAGTAAAAAAAACCCAGACAAATTTAATAGAAGTACAGACACGTTTAGAACTGAGTTAGTAAAACAAATAAAAGTGCCGCCATAAAAACTGATTAATTAAAAGTTACTACAGTGGGAGAAGAATATATAAAAATAGCAAAATATACAAAACACACACACACACATCGTTTTTCTCCCCAATTGTACCCGGCCAATTACCCCACTCTTCCGAGCCGTCCCGGTCGCTGCTCCTCCCCCTCTGCCGATCCGGGGCAGGCTGCAGACTACCACATGCCTCCTCCCATACATGTGGAGTCGCCAGCCGCCTCTTTTCACCTGACAGCGAGGAGTTTCACCAGGGGGACGTAGACCATGGGAGGATCACGCTATTCCCCCCAGTTACCCCTCCGAACAGGCGCCCCGACCGACCAGAGGAGGCGCTAGTGCAGTGACCAGGACACATACCCACATCCGGCTTCCCAGGGACGCCCAACCGAGCCGGAGTTAACACGGGGATTAGAACCAGTGATCCCTGTTTAGGTAGGCAAGGGAATAGACCGCCACGCCACCCGGACGCCCAATTACTTCCCTCTTAATTGAGTCCTTCACAACCTGTACGGCATAGCAGGTTGTTTCTGTCTCACTGAATTCACCCAGCACTGTTGTGCCGAAGAGACTATAGAGTATAGCATATAGCGTATAGAGTATAGAGTATAGAGTATAGAGTATAGAGTTTAGATTATAGAGTATAGAGTATAGATTATATAGTATAGAGTATAGATTATAGAGCATAGATTATAGAGTATAGAGTATAGATTATAGAGTATAGAGTATAGATTATAGAGTATAAATTATAGAGTATAGATTATATAGTATAGAGTATAGATTATATAGTATAGAGTATAGATTATAGAGCATAGATTATAGAGTATAGATTATAGAGTATAGATTATAGAGTATAGATTATAGAGTATAGAGCATAGAGTATAGATTATAGAGTATAGAGTATAGATTATAGAGTATAGAGTATAGATTATAGAGTATAAATTATAGAGTATAGATTATATAGTATAGAGTATAGATTATAGAGTATAGATTATAGAGTATAGAGTATAGATTATAGAGTACATATTATAGAGTATAGAGTATAGATTATAGAGTTTAGATTATAGAGTATAGATTATAGAGTATAGATTATAGAGTATAGATTATAGATTATAGAGTATAGAGTATAGATTATAGAGTATAGATTATATATTATAGAGTATAGAGTATAGAGTATAGAGTATAGAGTATAGATTATAGAGTATAGAGTATAGATTATAGAGTATAGATTATAGAGTATAGAGTATAGATTATAGAGTATAGATGATAGAGTATAGCATATAGATTATAGAGTATAGATTATAGAGTATAGAGTATAGATTATAGAGTATAGATGATAGAGTATAGCATATAGATTATAGAGTATAGAGTATAGATTATAGAGTATAGATTATAGATTATAGAGTATAGATGATAGAGTATAGCATATAGATTATAGAGTATATATTATAGAGTATAGATTATAGAGTTTAGATTATAGAGTATAGAGTATAGATTATAGAGTATAGAGTATAGAGTATAGATTATAGAGTATAGAGTATAGATTATAGAGTATAGAGTATAGATTATAGAGTATAGAGTATAGAGTATAGATTATAGAGTATAGAGTATAGATTATTGACGACTGCCAACTGTTCTCTTCTCTCACATGTCTTTTCTCTCTCTCTGAAGGATGTCTTCTCCTTTCTCTTTTTCTGTGTGTGTGAATGGTGTGATTTGAGCCTCCCCCCATGTGCACTTGTAGTCTGTCCTCCTCCCAGGTCTGCACGGTGATGGTGCTCGCATGGCCCAGGTCCTGGGCTGTACCAGTGGCATCTGGACACTGTTTGGCATCCTCCTCGTCATATTCTTCATAGAGCTCATTATTCCATCATAATTGTGTTATCCTCTTTCAATGTTGTGTTGTGTAAATTGTGCGAACACAACATCCAGTGCACGTCCGTCCGACTTGGGGGAGAGATCCCTCCTGTGTTGCTCTCCCTGAGGTTTCTTCCTGTTTTTTCTCCCTGTTAAAGGATTTTTTTGGGGGGGGGAGTTGTTCCTTATCCGATGTGAGGGTCCGAGGACAGGATGTTGTGTTCCCTTGAGGCAAATTTGTAATTTTCGGTTTGTGGCCGTACAAATAAAATTGGCTTGACTTGACTTTACAGCAGGGGCGGCACGGTGGCGCAGTGGTTAGTGCGGTCGCCTCACAGCGAGAAGGTCCTGGGTTTGAGCCCCGGGGCAGTCCAGCCTCGGGGGTCGTCCTCTGTGTGGAGTTTGCATGTCCTCCCCGTGTCTGCAGTGGGTTTCCTCCCACAGTCCAAAGACATGTAGGCCAGGTGAATCGGCCGTACTACATTTTCCCTAGATGTGAATGTGTGTCGGGCCTGTGTGATGTCCTGGCAGCCTGTCCAGGGTGTCCCCCCGCCTGCCGCCCAATGACTGCTGGGATAGGCTGCAGCATCCCCGTGACCCTGAGGGCAGGCTACGTGGTTTGGATAACGGATGGATGGATGACTTTACAGCTTGGGACTAACGTGGCAGGATACAGCTCAGGAAAGCTAGACTTGTTGGACTTTACAAACATGTGTTCCTGCTGCAGCCTGAAGATGTGGACCTTACACCTTGAACACCTTTACATAGAGAGAACATAGAGAACCGTCGTTGTTCAAAGCATTCGTCGATGCCCAGACTTTGTCTTGTGCCAGCCTGAGGTAGAGCCTGCGCCGGGCCGGTGGTGTCGAGCTGGGGCGTTCACGAAAAACTCCAGTGCAACAGCGTTCAAGAGCAACTGGCATCAGGTCCTCAAGACTGTTGGGGAGAGCTTTGGAGGACGTTCCTGAGGCCCTGCCAGGGCCCCTCAGAGCATTTGCTCAAAACTGTACCCTATCTGAAGGGGAGTACACGTCCCCTTCTTTGGTCGTCCCTCCTGCTGCTGAGGAGTGGCGGTAGGAGGTGGGGCGGGTCCTTCCCCTAACTCCTCCAGTGCGGGGGAGTTGGAATCAGTAGGGGAGAAAGGTGGATATATTACACCTGCATTAAAGTGGCACACTTCCGCTCTCTGGCAGGGAGGAGGCGTTGAGGTGGATTGAGGTTTTTTTGGCCCGGACTCTTCACTGAAAGGCTGTTGGCGGTCCCGTACAAGCCACCCGTCGATTAACGGACGAGTGCCCTCCGGTGGAGGTTTGAGCGCGGGGGGGCGATGGCACACCTAGACCCGAGCACGGGGGAGGCATGTCCGGTCAAGGCCTCAGGGGTTGTTCAGGCAGTGGGAAGAATGGTTCCAGTGGCCGGAGGAGGTTTCGGGAATAGCAAAGTCGTCCATCTGGAAAACCGGGGGGGGGGGAGGGGTACCCAGAATCAGCGGTCAGTGAATCCCACCTTGATGATGTCACAACAGCCGGCAGCCCGTCTCAGGGCGGAGTTTCAATATTTCAAGCTGACGGGCTGAGTGGACGAGTTCTTGGGAACCCGGGGAATTGTGGGGTGGGGGTGGGGGGGTGGGGGGTGGGTTGTGTTCTGTACAGGAGGAATTGCTGGCGCTTCATTATTTCATTGAAGTAGCTTATATTAACGTTTGTTTATTTCTTATTTTGTGCTCATTTTTTATGTGCTCATTTAGTTATCTTTGTTGTTGTTGATTCTTAATACTCTCGTCTGTGTTCTGCTGATTGTCGGTTATTGATGAGGACCTTTATGTACTGCGCTAATCGATGTGAATAATGGTGCCTGAAACCCCTCTCTTGGGCGGCACGGTGGCGCAGTGGTTAGCGCCGTCGCCTCACAGCAAGAAGGTCCTGGGTTCGAGAGCCCCGGGGTAGTCCAACCTTGGGGGTCGTCCCGGGTCGTCCTCTGTGTGGAGTTTGCATGTTCTCTGTGTGGGTTTCCCCCGGGTGCTCCGGATTCCTCCCACAGTCCAAAGACATGTGGGTCAGGTGAATCAGCCGTACTAAGTTGTGTGTGTGTGTGTGTGTGTGTGTGTGTGTGTGTGTGTGTGTGTGTGTGTGTGTGTGTGTGTCTGTCAGCATCGGCCCTGTGTGATGGCCTGGCGGCCTGCCCAGAGTGTCTCCCCACCTGCTGTCCAATGACTGCTGGGATAGGCTCCAGCCTCCCCATGATACTGAGAGCAGGATAAGTGGTCCGAATAATGGATGGAAACCTCTCTCCCTCTCTCTTTCCCTCGCTCTCTCTCTTTCCCTCGCTCTCTCTCTCTCTCTCTCCTTTTCATTCTTGCTCTCTGACTCAACACCTTTGCTTGTCATTTGTCATTGAGGAAAAGCCTTTCTCTCACTTGCCAAAGCCGGTCTGAGTACGTTTTTTGTTGGCAATGCACATGTGCATATATATATAGATAGATAGATAGATGTATCTATATAGATGTATATATATAGATGTGTATATATATATACACACATCTATCTATCTATATATATATATACATCTATCTATCTATCTATCTATATCTATCTATCTATATCTATCTATCTATATATATCTATATATATAGATAGATAGATAGATAGATAGATAGATAGATAGATAGATAGATAGATAGATAGATAGATAGATAGATATAGACATAGATATATATAGAGAAGAACCCCGGTACAATGTAGCGGTTTGGTTAGCCACACGTCTAAATCTCCCTCCTCTTCATCCTGCCAGCTAACCGCCTTCCTCCTGCCCCTAAACCCCCCCCCACTCCAACTCCCTCCCCCCCAAATGCTCAGAATCATCTGAAGTGCCGAGAAAAGTGGTTTTTAGTCATTTTTAGAAAATTCATATTTTGCATAATTATGCATAATTAGTATAATTATTTAAATTTTCAGCTATTTTTCTGGTCCTCTCTGGAACAATACCTACCACCTCCAAAACAAAATTAGGATCATAAGTGCATTTTTGCAAAGATGCATATATTTTGCATAATGCCAAAACATTTCTAAGTCCCAGAATTTTTTTTTATATATAGGTGAAAAAATCAAAGATGCTCAGAATCATCTGAAATGCTGAGAAAAGTGGTTTTTAGCCATTTTTAGAAAAATGCATATTTTAGCACAACTATACATAATTATAATGTTCTGGGATTTTTCCCTTACTCTCTGAGACAATACCTACCACCTCCAGAAAGAGTTAGGATCATAAGTGCTTTAGTTTTCGGTCCCGCTATCTACACTAACACCACACACACACACACACTAACGCTACACACACATTCCGACAATATACGAGTAGATATATATGTGGGTATTTGTGCGAATTTGTATGAATTCAAGTCTGTGTCCTTCAACCTTGTTTACTTCTTGATTTTATTTGGTTTTTTCCACATAATACACTTGACATAACCCTGCATTAGATCAAACCCACGTAAAAGCATACACACACACACACACACACACACCCACACACACACAGACACGCACACACACACACACGCAGTGGATTGATCTGCGTCCCTGGGGAGAGAGGCTGGAGAGTACACCTCCCTGTGGAGGAGCCTAATAGGATTTCACCTCCTCATATCTATACACCTCATTCAATATCAGCGTGCGTTCGGAGGGCTACGCCGTCACAGTCAATAACCACCTCTCAGAAAATCCATAGCGCCGTAGACCTCAACGGCTGGTAGTCCGCATGCCGCAAAGCCCCCATGCACGGCATGACCGAGAGCGCTGCGGGGGGGGGGGGGGGGCATGTCACCAGAATAATCTATAGCCCTAAAATCCCCCAAGCTGGACACCTCTGCTGGGTTTACACATTCCTTTTGATATTTGTTCTGATGGCACATTTGAGGGAGGAGGCACAGTGGTTAGCGTGGTCGCCTCACCGCAAGAAGGTCGTGGGTTCGAGTCCCGGGGTAGTCGAATCAATTTTATTCGTATAGCCCAATATCACAAATTACAAATTTGCCTCGGTGGGCTTTTCAGCAACGCCACATCCTGTTCTTAGCCCCTCTCATCGGATAAGGAACAACTCCCTTAAAGAAATCAGAGGAGGGGTCTTTCTCCCAAGACGGACAACCTGCAATAGATGTTGTGTTTAGGCAATTTACACAACACAACATTGAAAGAGGATAACACAGTTGTAATGGACTTATAAAGTATATGAAGGATATGATGCACAGGACGCCAAGCAGTGTCCAGACCGGAACAGTCCAGGACCCGAGCCACGCGACCACCATCACTATGTTAAAAAATTATATGGATTAATGGAAAGAACATGTGATGGGGGGAATGCCAGGCAGCGTCCAAGTGGTGACCGCCATCACCATGGAGACCTGGGAGGAGGACAGACTGCATGTGCACTCAAGGGAGACTCCCATGACACCATTCTCACACAGAAGAAGAGAAAGGAGAAGACATCGTTCAGAGAGAGAGAAAAGACATGTGAGAGAAGAGGACAGTTTGCAGTAGTCATTAGCCATAATCAATTAAGTCATCAACTAGTCATAATCTATACTCTATAATCTGGTCGGCAGAACAGTGGTTGGTAAATTCACTGAGACAGAAAACCGACCCGCCACCCAGTCCAGGTTGTGGAGCACTCAACTTAAAGGTGACTAATTGTAGGTTAAGACAAAAAGATGAGTTTTAAGTCTGGATTTAAAGACTCAACAGGCTCTGATGGTCTGATGGCAGCAGGCAGGTTACTCCACAAGAACGGGGCCCGGTAGGAAAAGGCCCTGCTGCCACCAGCTGACCTCTTTTTAACTTGGGGTACACACAGGAGCCCTGTATTTTGAGAGCGAAGAGCTCGGGATGGACTGTACGGTTTAAGGAGATCAGAAAGGTAGGATGGAGCAAGTCCATTTAGGATTTTGTAAGTCAGCAGAAGCACCTTGTAGTCTGATCTAACATGGATAGGAAGCCAATGAAGGGAGGCAAGAATTGGTGTAATATGGTCAAATTTCCTAGTTTTAGTCTGGATTCTAGCAGCTGCAGCATTCTGACCCATCTGAAGACTTTTAGTACCAGCATGTGGCAGACCTGAGAACACAACATGACAGTAATCAAGTCCAGTAGGCCAAGCTTGGGGGTCGTCCTCTGTGTGGAGTTGCCATGTTCTCCCCGTGTCAGCGTGGGTTTCCTCCGGGGGCTCCAGTTTCCTCCCACAGTCCAAACATATGTAGGTCAGGTGACTCGGCCGTACTACATTGTTCCTAGGTGTGAATGTGAATGTGTGTGTGGGCCCTGTGGTGGCCTGGCAGCCTGTCCAGGGTGTCTCCCCGCCTGCCGCCCAATGACTGCTGGGATAGGCTGCAGCATCCCCGCGACCCTGTGTAGGATAAGTGGTTTGGCTAATGGATGGATGGATATAGCAGCTAGGATTTCTTTTTTCTCTTTGCAAATTCGGTGAAACCTCGTCATCACTAGTAAGCCTAACCCACTTAAGAATGAAATTAGTCATTGTCGTTGTTGGCCATCGTTAGGATATTTGAGTCATCGTGCATAATTTGCCAGTTGTTTGAGAGCCGCTGTGTTTTGTCAAAGAACTTCCAAACCGTTGAGTTACCCTTTTCTGCTGCCGCCACCCCCCTCTTGTTTCCCGAGGCTCTCTCTGGAAACTGAGTGTGGGGGAAACTGAGTCTGGGGGAAGCTGAGTGTGGGGGAAACTGAGTGTGGGGGAAACTGAGTGTGGGGGAAGCTGAGTGTGGGGGAAACTGAGTGTGGGGGAAGCTGAGTGTGGGGGAAACTGAGTGTGGGAGAAGCTGAGTGTGGGGGAAACTGAGTGTGGGGGAAGCTGAGTGTGGGGGAAACTGAGTGTGGGAGAAACTGAGTGTGGGGGAAGCTGAGTGTGGGGGAAACTGAGTGTGGGGGAAGCTGAGTGTGGGGGGAAGCTGAGTGTGGGGGAAACTGAGTGTGGGGGAAGCTGAGTGTGGGGGAAACTGAGTGTGGGGGAAGCTGAGTGTGGGGGAAACTGAGTGTGAGGGAAACTGAGTGTGGGGGAAGCTGAGTGTGGGGGAAACTGAGTGTGGGGGAAACTGAGTGTGGGGGAAACTGAGTGTGGGGGAAGCTGGGTGTGGGGGGAAGCTGGGTGTGGGGGAAGCTGAGTGTGGGGGAAACTGAGTGTGGGGGAAACTGAGTGTGGGGAAAGCTGAGTGTGGGGGAAACTGAGTGTGGGGGAAGCTGAGTGTGGGGGAAACTGAGTGTGGGGGAAGCTGAGTGTGGGGGAAACTGAGTGTGGGGGAAGCTGAGTGTGAGGGAAACTGAGTGTGGGGGAAACTGAGTGTGGGGGAAGCTGAGTGTGGGGGAAACTGAGTGTGGGGGAAGCTGAGTGTGGGGGAAACTGGGTGTGGGGGAAGCTGGGTGTGGGGGAAGCTGAGTGTGGGGGAAACTGAGTGTGGGGGAAACTGAGTGTGGGGAAAGCTGAGTGTGGGGGAAGCTGAGTGTGGGGGAAACTGAGTGCTCATGAGATCTAAAATCACGTGATTAACGAGCACCCGATGCTCATGTAGAAACTCGAGCATTGAGGTGGCCGCTCGAGAACTCGAATGCTCGAGGACTCAGATGCTCGAGTACTCTGTGCAACCCCGAACGCGCAAACAAGTGTCTGCCGCGGTCTTGTTTGTCTGTCGAGATTACGAAGGCGAGGAGAGAGGAGAGAGGAGAGAGGAGAGAAAGCACGGCAGACATGAAGGGGGATTAGACAGGGGGGCTAGTTAGGGGAAAGGAAAGAGACGAGACAAGAGGTTTCAGAAAGGGAGACGGTAAGAGATGGCGAGCAAGCAGAAATGTCGGCTGAGGAATCTCTCCGCTTTTGACATTTGGCAAAGACGTCGTCTCTCCTGGGTCGGTGAAGTTTGTCTTTCCCTCGACTACTCGGTGAAGGTCGAAGTTGCTACTTCGTCTGTTTGACCCACCTCAGCAGGCCGCAGCCGCGCCGCCACGGAACAGGAAGTGGAGGCGTTTTCTTAAGTGTAAGACTTACATCCATCCATCCATCCATCCATCCATCCATCCAGCCTATCCCAGTAGTCACTGGGCGGCAGGCGGGGAGACACCCTGGACAGGCCGCCAGACCACCACACAGGGTCCACACACACACATTCGTACCTAGGGACAATGTAGTACGGCCGAGTCACCTGACCTACATGTCTTTGGACTGTGGGAGGAAACCCACGCAGACACGGGGAGAACATGCAAACCCCACACAGAGGACGACCCGGGACGACCCCCAAGGTTGGACTACCCCGGGGCTCGAACCCAGGACCTTCTTGCTGTGAGGCGACCGCGCTAACCACTGCGCCACCGTGCTGCCATCAGGCTTACATCAGTATTTCAATTCCAGATCACGTTGCCTGGGTATTTTTTTCCTCCCCCTCTCTGAAAACCAGACCACAGACAAGCAAGTGGATCGACTCCTCTGTAATCCTCGCTGTGCAACCCCCCAACCCCCCCAACCCCCCCAAACCCCCCAACAAAACAAAACAAAAAACCCCATCTGTTTCCCCCACAACAGTAATAAGAACAAGTGTTAGCAAGTTGAGATGTTTAATTTATTTGTTGTGTGTGTGTGTGTGTGTGTGTGTGTGTGCCAACTCACGGGTGTGTATGTGTTTTAATTAGATGCTTGATTAAAGGTGTGTGTGTGTGTTGTGGGGGGGGGTACGTATCTGATTGTTGTTCTAACAAATTATTTCCACTAGCGCTGTTCAGATCAACCCACTCGACTGCGGGGGGGGGGGGGGGGGACAAGATGTAAAGACAAAGAAGGAGGGATGGAGCAAAAAGAGTAGTATGATCTAAAACTCAAGTCAAGCCCGGTTCATTACATTTGGGCCACATCTGGCCCACATAGTATGATCTAAAACTCAAGTCAAGCCCGGTTCATTACATTTGGGCCACGTCTGGCCCACATAGTATGATCTAAAACTCAAGTCAAGCCCGGTTCATTACATTTGGGCCACATCTGGCCCACATAGTATGATCTAAAACTCAAGTCAAGCCCGGTTCATTACATTTGAGCCACGTCTGGCCCACATAGTATGATCTATAACTCAAGTCAAGCCCGGTTCATTACATTTGGGCCACGTCTGGCCCACATAGTATGATCTGTAACTCAAGTCAAGCCCGGTTCATTACATTTGGGCCACGTCTGGCCCACATAGTATGATCTATAACTCAAGTCAAGCCCGGTTCATTACATTTGGGCCACGTCTGGCCCACATAGTATGATCTATAACTCAAGTCAAGCCCGGTTCATTACATTTAGGCCACATCTGGCCCACATAGTATGATCTATAACTCAAGTCAAGCCCGGTTCCTTACATTTAGGCCACATCTGGCCCACATAGTATGATCTATAACTCAAGTCAAGCCCGGTTCATTACATTTGGGCCACGTCTGGCCCACATAGTATGATCTGTAACTCAAGTCAAGCCCGGTTCATTACATTTGGGCCACGTCTGGCCCACATAGTATGATCTATAACTCAAGTCAAGCCCGGTTCATTACATTTAGGCCACATCTGGCCCACATAGTATGATCTATAACTCAAGTCAAGCCCGGTTCATTACATTTGGGCCACGTCTGGCCCACATAGTATGATCTATAACTCAAGTCAAGCCCGGTTCATTACATTTGGGCCACGTCTGGCCCACATAGTATGATCTATAACTCAAGTCAAGCTCGGTTCATTACATTTGGGCCACGTCTGGCCCACATAGTATGATCTATAACTCAAGTCAAGCCCGGTTCATTACATTTGGGCCACGTCTGGCCCACATAGTATGATCTATAACTCAAGTCAAGCCCGGTTCATTACATTTGGGCCACGTCTGGCCCACATAGTATGATCTATAACTCAAGTCAAGCCCGGTTCATTACATTTGGGCCACGTCTGGCCCACATAGTATGATCTATAACTCAAGTCAAGCCCGGTTCATTACATTTGGGCCACGTCTGGCCCACATAGTATGATCTATAACTCAAGTCAAGCCCGGTTCATTACATTTGGGCCACGTCTGGCGCACATAGTATGATCTATAACTCAAGTCAAGCCCGGTTCATTACATTCGGGCCACGTCTGGCCCACATAGTATGATCTATAACTCAAGTCAAGCCCGGTTCATTACATTTGGGCCACGTCTGGCCCACATAGTATGAGCTGTAACTCAAGTCAAGCCCGGTTCATTACATTTGGGCCACGTCTGGCCCACATAGTATGATCTATAACTCAAGTCAAGCCCGGTTCATTACATTTGGGCCAAGTCTGGCCCACATAGTATGATCTATAACTCAAGTCAAGCCCGGTTCATTACATTTGGGCCACGTCTGGCCCACATAGTATGATCTATAACTCAAGTCAAGCCCGGTTCATTACATTTGGGCCACATCTGGCCCACATAGTATGATCTATAACTCAAGTCAAGCCCGGTTCATTACATTTGGGCCACGTCTGGCCCACACGACAGTTGCCAGTGCCGTAACTGAGCCGTAATTACCAGAAGGGCCCCAGATTAGGCCCAAATGGGTCTGCTATCTGGGCTGCCGATCCGGGGAGGGCTGCGGACTACCACAAGTCTCCTCCCATACATGTGGAGTCGCCAGCCGCTTCTTTTCACCTGACAGTGAGGAGTTTCACCAGGTGGACGTAGCGCGTGGGAGGATCACGCTACTCCCCCTCCCCCCCGAACAGACGCCTCGACCGACCTTTCTCGTTTTCATTTGAGGTTTTAATGTTTCATTTTGTGCCGCTGTGCTTTACCAAAGTATGGCTTTGTTTCGCTTGCTCTGTAAAGTGGCTCGAGTTCCTAAAAAAAGCGGCATGCAAATTTAATGCGTTTTCATGATTGCTCGTTATGATGCACAACGGTTATCCGGGCGATCTGACTTTTATACCGAGGGAAGTGAAACAAAAAGGCGTGTAAACAAAGAGGCCGAGCGAGGGAACAGAAAATGAGTAAATCGTGGTCGTTTTACGCCGGCGAAAGGAAGCGAAAACAGGAGCGTCGACGCGAGCGACAAGCGATCCAGATAAACGAATCAGCCTTCATCAGTTAAACACTCACAAGCATCACTTGTCCTGCTCAGCACAAACACAAACACACACAGGGCAGCCTGGCTGGAGAGGCCTTCCCACCTCCACCCTCCATTTACTGCTGAATATGCATGAGGTGTAGCACAGAGTTCCCAGCCTGAAGTCTGTCTCCTCTTTCTCTCTTTCCACACTCCATCTTACTCTCTGTCTCTCTCTCTCTCTCTCTCTCCCTCTTCCTCACTCTCTCTCTGTCTCACTCTCCCTCACTCTCTCTCTGTCTCACTCTCGCTTCCTTCCCCCCTCTCTCTCTCTGTCTCTCCCTCTCTCTCTTGCTCCCTTGCTCTCTCCCTCTCTCTGTCTTTCTCCCTCTTGCTCTCTCTGTCTCCTTCTCTCTGTCTGTCTGTCTCTCCCTCTCTCTGTCGCTCTCTCCCTCTCCCTCACTCTCTCTCTGTCTCCCTCTGTCTCACTCTCTTGCTCTCTTTCTCCCCCCCCTCTCTCTCTTGCTCCCTTGCTCTCTCCCTCTCTCTGTCTGTCTCCTTCTCTCTGTCTGTCTGTCTCTCCCTCACTCTCTCTCTGTCTCCCTGTGTCTCACTCTCTTGCTCTCTCTCCTCTCTCTCGCTTCCTCCCCCCCTCTCTCTTTCTCCCCCTCTCTCGCTCTCTTGCTCCCTTGCTCTCTCCCTCTCTCTGTCTTTCTCCCTCTTGCTCTCTCTCTGTCTCCTTCTCTCTGTCTGTCTGTCTCTCCCTCTCTCTGTCTCTGTCTCTCTCCCCCTCTCTCTTGCTCTCCATCTTTCTCTCTACCTCTCTCTCTCTCCCTCCCTCTTTCTCTCTCTCTCTCTCTCTCTCTGTCTGTCTGTCTCTCTCTCTGTCTGTCTGTCTGTCTCTCTCTGTCTGTCTGTCTGTCTGTCTCTGGCTCCCTCTCCCTCACTCTCTCTCTTGCTTCCTCCCCCCCCCCTCTCTCTGTCTCTCCCTCTCTCTTGTCTCTTTCTCCCCCCCTCTCGCTCTCTCTCTTGCTCCCTTGCTCTCTCCCTCTCTCCCTCTCTCTGTCTTTCTCCCTCTTGCTCTCTCTGTCTCCTTCTCTCTGTCTGTCTGTCTCTCCCTCACTCTCTCTCTCTGTCTCCCCGTGTCTCACTCTCTGGCTCCCTCTCCCTCACTCTCTCTCCTCTCTCTCTCGCTTCCTCCCCCCCCCCTCTCTCTGTCTCTCCCTCTCTCTTGTCTCTTTCCCCCCCCTCTCGCTCTCTCTCTTGCTCCCTTGCTCTCTCACTCTCTCCCTCTCTCTGTCTTTCTCCCTCTTGCTCTCTCTCTGTCTCCTTCTCTCTGTCTGTCTCTCTCTCCCTCCCTCTTTCTCTCTCTCTCTCTCTCTCTCTCTCTCTCTCTCTCTCTCTCTCTCTCTCTCTCTCTCTCTCTCTCTCTCTCTCTCTCTCTCTCTCTGTCTCTCTCTCTCTGTCTGTCTGTCTGTCTCTCTCTCTGTCTGTCTCTCTCTCTCTCTCCCTCTGTCTCTTTCTCCCTGTCTCTCTCTCTCTCTCTCTCTCTCTCTCTCTCTCTGCTCTAGGCCTTTGATGCATTCATCTACGTCTTCTTCGCCCTGGAGATGGTGGTGAAGATGGTCGCTCTGGGAATCTTCGGCCAGCGCTGTTACCTTGGCGACACGTGGAACCGTCTGGATTTCTTCATCGTCATGGCGGGGTGAGGATTTGACCTGCTGTCTTTCTTACGGCCCTTCGTGTCTCTCTTTTTCATCTTCTCATATGGTTTCAGTGAGCGAGTTCTGCTAGAAAAGGGACACGCTTAGCATCAGACAGACAAAACTAGCGGTCTAGTTATCCATGGTCGTTAAACTACCCCCCCCCCTTCGGGAAGCGCCTTCCCCCGCTTCAGCACATCAGCTCCCTCGCGCCTCACGGTCTCAGTCCCCCTTCTGACACCAATGTAGAGAATTCGGGGGGCAGCCCAGGAACCACCACAGCCGGGACACAAACCCGTGTACCCCGAACCACGGGCAACTACCGTAACCAGTCGACTAAAGGGTCCGGCCTGTTAGCTGAGGGCTAGCAAGTCTGTTTATCCGTGATTGTTACAGTGACGCACTGGATCGTCAGCGTTGTGGAGCGTGATATGTTTTCCATTTCGCCAGTGAGGTTTTAATTCTTCATGTCGCAATGCTGCGACAAAACCTCAACACGCTCCTTGTGGACAAAATTGTAAAGAAAATGTACTTAACCAAGACTAGCATGAATAGAGAGTCGAACCCACGCACACGTGACGGCTGAATTGCTTCCACTTCTATGCCGTCCGAGCCCGGGTTCAGAACCTGTTCTGCTGTGCAGCTTCGTGAGGTTTGCTCCAAACAAGGTAATCGCACGGAAGCTAAAATTGGCTGTGTACCTCCTTTAAGCTAGATACGTAACCATGCACACAAGACAAGTCCTTTACTCAGATTGCTTCCCCTTTCATGTGTCGACCTTGTCCGCAATGTTCAGTCCTTCTTAACTCCTATTTGCTGTCATGCCACCGGTGATACACATGTTGTGCGTTCCCATTTGTTGACTGTGAATTGTGCTTGTGTCTCTTTTTCACATGTGAGGGTAAAAAGGGGTTGCTAGGGCATCCGGGTGGCGTGGCGGTAGGCCTTGCCTACCAACACGGGGATCGCTGGTTTGAATCCCCGTGTTACCTCCGGCTTGGACGGGCGTTCCTACAGACACAATGGGCCGTGTCTGCAGGTGGGAAACCGAATGTGGGTGTGTCCTGGTTGCTGCAGTAGCGCCCCTTCTGGTCGGTCGGGGCGCCTGTTCAGAGGGGGAGGGGGGAACTGGGGGGAATAGCGTGATCCTCCCACGCGCTACGTCCCCCCTGGGGAAACTCCTCACTGTCAGGTGAAAAGAAGCGGCTGGCGACTCCACATGTATGGGAGGAGGCATGTGGTAGTCTGCAGCCCTCCCCGGATCAGCAGAGGGGGCAGAGCAGAGACCGGAACGGCTCGGAAGAGCGGGGTAATTGACCAAGTACAATTGGGGAGAAAAGGGGAAGAATCCCCCCTCACTAAAAAAAGGGGGGGTTGCGAGACTCTCCGGTAGTTAACCTTCCTTCCTCTTTGCCTCGTCGGTGTTACATGCAGTAAATCTGAGAAGTAGAGTTGTCAGTAAGTTTACTGCTTTCTAATTGACGTTTCATGTATTTCCAAGCTATTTGCATTTGATTGACAGCCTGGTCAACTATTGAATTTACTTGTAGTGTCTTCATTGCTAGCAGAGAGAACACTGCCGGTGTGTTTGCCCTGTCTCATCTCCCCTCTGCGTTTATGGTGACCCTCGATAACCGGAGGGTCGCTCATTTGAACTCCAAATAGTCTTGATCAAGACCCAAAACCTCAACCTGCAATACCTCAAATTTCAAATGTGACTTCCCTACACAGGTCAGATGGAATAAATGAACCATATGCAGACAGTAGATGGCGTCACAAGTGATTACACAAACAGATCGCTGCACAGTTAAACCGACGCTGTGTAAATTTTCTATTACGCACAGGAAATAATGCACGCTTCCAGGCACAATACAAATAAACGCGGGATTTTAGATGGGGTTTTTTTCAGCAATGGCTTGTTGATGGTAGATGTTACAGCAAAATATGTGTGGCCAATTACTAATAAAAAAAACATCTAAAACCCAACAGTCATTTGCATCACGCCTGGTAGCGAGTGTCACTTCCTGTTCGCTGGTGTTGCAACAATGCTGCGTGTGCTTGTCACCACAGCCCATTAGGTGACGTGCTGAAGCGGCAGAGGCTTCGGTTTGTTTTGTACACACTCCAGATCTTAATACATTAATAAGGAGAATGACACGTCACATTAAACCCAGACTGAAAAGAAAGCCATCATCACTGTTAAGTCAACATAACTTTTATCACTTTGACCCTTACACCTGCGTGATGTTTGTACCTGTTTCTTCTTTATGGGCCTTCTTTCTTGGCGTTGGCAGAGGAAGTGCATGTGATGCATAGATGTGTTTGACTTGGAAAGTAAAGACAAATGGTTCAGGCCCATTTGCTTCTGCCTCCATTAGCCTCTGGCTCGGAACCAGGACCCAGCACACAACAGCTTAGGGCGTTTTTTACTGGCCGAACCCAAAAGTAGGCTGCAAAGAACTGCAAGCACCCGGCTGTACACAAAACAACTCACACGATGCACAAACACGGGGTTATCTGACACAGAGTGCCAGGTTGGAGAGCCACCGACTTAGGCCATGTTGTAACGTCCTAAAGAGACAAGACCTAATTGACTACCCCTCTGCAAGTTGTTTCTTTACCTCCAAGTCTGAGGCCATGTTTCTCCACCAGAAAATGGTGGATTGCCCCCTCCGGGTTGGGGACGAGTTGTTGCCTCAAGTGAAGGAGTTCAAGTATCTCGGGGTCTTGTTCACGAGTGAGGGTAGGATGGAGCGGGAGATTGACAGGCGGATTGGTGCAGCATCAGCAGTGATGCGGACGTTGTACCGGACCGTTGTGGTGAAGAGGGAGCTGAGCCGGAAGGCAAAGCTCTCAATTTACCAGTCACTCTTTGTTCCAACCCTCACCTATGGTCATGAGCTTTGGGTAGGGACCGAAAGGGTGAGATGGCGAATACAAGCGGCTGAAATTAGTTTCCTCCGTAGGGTGTCTGGGCTCAGCCTTAGAGATAGGGTGAGGAGCTCGGACATCCGGAGGGAGCTCGGAGTAGAGCCGCTGCTCCTTCGCGTCGAAAGGATCCAGTTGAGGTGGTTGGGTATCTGATTAGGATGCCTCCTGGGCACCTTCCTTTGGAGGTTTTCTGGGCATGGCCAACTGGGAGGAGACCCTGGGGTAGACCCAAAACTCGCTGGAGGGACTACATATCCAGTCTGGCCTGGGAAGGCCTTGGGGTCCCCCAGGAGGAGCTGGAGGGCGTTGCTGGGGAGAGGGATGTCTAGAGTGCCCTACTTAGCTTGCTGCCACCGCGACCCGACCCCGGAGAAGCGGCTGATGATGAATGAATGGATGGTTGTTTATGGTGTGATTACATCACATATGAACAGGTGGTTCCGGGTGCAACAAACCCCACACCCGATGCCCTGTCATTTGACCACTACTGATTTTCAAAGCAACGCGTTTCTCATTTTAACAATGGCTCGGAATATCTCTTTGAAATAAAAGTGAAATATTTTGATGTAACTATGAAAGAAGTATTACCCTCTTTAGTTATGGTGGAGAATCGACTAGGAACTTTTCTGTGGCCTGGATTGCGATCTTGAGTCATTTATCTCAAAAACCTAATCAGGTCAACTGGGGATAGTTTCTCACCTTTCCCCAAGAAAATAATCATTTTTGCTGCAGCCAATTTCTGTGAAGCTGTTGACTCAGGCAGAGACAAATAGACACAGATGGACAGACAGAAAAGTCTTTAAGCATACTCAATAATCCAGGTAAGGCAATCACAACAGAGAGGTGAATCAGTTCATCTGGACACAACGTTGATTGGGAGAAGCGTCTCATCGCTCGTCTAAGTGAACTCTTCAGTCTCACCTGACTGCAGGTGTCCCCACCCTTATAAACAATACAGTGGCATAACGACCCAAGCCCACAACCAGTTTCATGTGCAAATTGCCGTGACCTTTAGGTAGAGTTAAAATGGCCATGTTTGAGGGGTGGCGGTTTATTCCGTTGCCTACCAACACGGGGCTCGCCGGTTCGAATCCCTGTGCGGCCTCTGGCTTGGTCGGGCGTCCCTGCAGGCGCAACTGGCTGTGTCTGTGGGAAGCCTTATGTGGCTACGGCCCCCCCCTGGAGAAACCCCTCACTGTCAGGTGAAAAGAAGCGGCTGGCAACTCCACATGTATTGAAGGAGGCACGTGGCAGTCTGAAGCCCTCCCCAGATCGGCAGAGGGGGTGGAGCAGCGACTGGGATGACTCGGAAGAGTGGTGTAATTGGCCGGACACAGTTGGGGAGAAAAGGGGGGGGGACACAATTGTTGGGGAACGAAAACGTGAAAAGGTACGAAAAGTCAGTCTGATAACTTGTGCGTAATGAACTATAGATGCATGTGTGCATGTGTGCTACTTATTTCCTGCAGTGGGTCCCTACCCTTGTTTTTCCTCGGACTTGACGGGTCACCTGGTCTCCTCGTTTAACCTCTCGGCAAAAGAAGCCCTGACTCACTCCTTTTCCTTACACTCCTTTCTCGGCTCCATTTTTTGCCCTCAATTATCATCCATGAGCAAGTGTCCCTGAGACTGGCCTCATCTTGATGTGCCGAATCCCTGTCGTGTCCTTAGCATGTGCTCTGCAGGGAGATGAGTCACGCCATCCTCTTCTCACATTCCCTCCTATATCCACAGGCAGGGAGAGTAGAGTTGGGGAGGGGGACCCACAAAATGGCGAACCCCAGGGAAACAACACGGCGATAACACACACCTAAGCGAGTGCGAGGAGCAGGTTTGGACATAGCCTGCCTGCGCTTTTATAAGCTTAGCTTAGCTTAGCTTAGCTTAGCTTAGCTACCACCAAAATCAGTTCATTTGAATGAAGCACGGTGGCCCAGTGGATAGCGCTGTTGTCTCACAGCAAGAAGGTCCTGGGTTCGAACCCAAGGCCGTCCCAGGTCCTTTCTGTGTGGAGTTTGCATGTTCTCCCTGTGTCTGCGTGGGTGTCGTCCAGGTTAGGGTTCATACTCCTGTCTGTGCCTCTGAGCAAGGCAATGGAAAAAAGAAGTGGACTTGGTCTGCTCCTACCTACCTACACAGCTAGGATGGGTTAAATATAGAGAATTAATGTTGTTGTATGTATGTACAATGACAAAGTGTATTCCATTCTATTCTATCCTTCGACCGTGCTGACCTGTGGGGGAGTCAGAGGTCCGAGAGAGAGTCTGAAATAGAGGAGCCTAAACATCTTAGTAGTTCACGTCGTTTAATTTTACACAATTGTGCCCTGCTGGAATACAAACTGCATGACAAAAAATAGGCGGCGTGGTTTGCAGTCTATTTATAATCTACTACCACTATTTTCTGCTGCTCCCGTTAGGGGTCGCCGCAGCGGCTCATCAGTTCCCATCTCTTCCTGTCCTCTCCATCTTCTTTTGTCATGCCCGCCACCCGCATATCCTCCCTCACCACATCCATAAACCTCCTCTTTGGCCTTCCTCTTCTCCTCTTCCCTGGCAGCTCCATTAATCAGCGTCCTTCTCCCGATATACCCAGCATCTCTCCTCCACACATGAACAAACCATCTCAGTCCTGGGAGTTCCTATCACAGCGGACCTCTTCCAGGCCTTCACCTGTCACTGCGCTTTCCAAGAGGGCCCAGCAGCGTCTTCTCTTCCTGCGGTGTCTGAAGGAGGCGAGTCTCCCCCCCACCCATCCTCATCATACTACAGAGGCACCATAGAGAGCATCCTGAGCAGCTGGATCACTGTCTGGCATGGGAACCGCAAGGCCTCCTACCGCACATCCCTACAGCGGATAGTGAAGACAGCTGGGAAGATCACAGGAAGTGCTCTCCCATCCAGCCAGGCCATCTATGATGCACGGTGCACCCGGAGGGCTCTCAGCATCGTGAAGGACCCCACCCCACCCTTCCCACAGCCACTTCACCCTCCTACCCTCTGGCAGGAGGTACCGGAGCATCCGTGCTGCCTCCGCCAGACTACGCAACAGTTTCATTCCTCAGTTTCAGGCGCTCCTCCACCTGCACCCTACTCTCACTACAGATCACAATGTCATCCGCAAACATCTTAGTCCGCGGAGACTCCTGTCTGGTCTTATCTGTCAACCTGTCCATCGCCATTGCAAACAAGGAAGGGCTCAGAGCCGATCCTTGATGTAACCCCACCTCCACCTTGAACCCATCCGTCACTCCCACCACACACCTCACCACTGTCACACTGCCCTCATACATATCCTGCACCACTCCTACGTACCTATCTGCCACTCCCGATTTCCTCATACAATACCACACCTCCTCTCTGGGCACCCTGTCGTATGCTTTCTCTACATCCACAAAGACACAAAGTAACTCCTCCTGGCCACCTCTATACTTCTCCATCAACATTCTCGAAGCAAACATCACATCTGTGGTGCTCCTTCCTGGCATGAAACCACACTGCTGCTCACTAATCATCATCTCTCCTCTTAACCTAGCTCCCACTTGTAATCGATTCATAATGACATAGCATAACTATGTTTTATCAATTAATCTGTAATTAGTATTTTTCGTGGCCAAGCTTCTGGCACCACGAGGACCAAAATTTCACTCTGCCAATTTCTGGCCTAAGGGCCAGCTTCGGTGGAAAAACGTGTTGTTGTGTGTGTGTGAGCGTGTGCACATGGCTAGAAAGACGTATAACTGTCTGTGTATATCTGCACGAGCGCGTCACGCAGACGCTAGTGTACGCGAACTCGCTTATTGGGCTTAATTACACCCGTTACATAACAGGGAGAAACTTCATTAAACCCATAATTCACCCTTCCGCTGTCATTTCCCCCGAGGCAAACCTCTCCCGCCAAAACCCTCGCTGGCAGCCGGAGGAGCTGCTCCAGTGTGCCTAACTCGGCCGGCACCATACTACATCTGTCTCCACCTATCCATATCTCACGGCTGCCACAGTGATTATATGCACGTATGCACCAGCACCACGCCTGGCTCAATGGTCACAGTAATAACATTACTTGCTGTGAGTGACGCCGATCTTAATGCGCCGGCGCGCTACAAGGCTACGTTAGCCCTGCCGGGAGGAGATGGATGGGGCAGGAGGGTGAGCGAAACGGAGAGATTGGCGGGACGGAGAGAAACGATAGGAGTAAGAGAAACAGAGGGGGTGGGGTGGGGGTGGGAGAGCAGTGGGGAGAGAGCGAGAGAGAGACGGTAGAGGGAGAGGAGTTGCTGACAGAGAGCCATAGAGAAAACGGGGAGGCAGAGAGAAGAAGGGGGGGTTTTATATACATATAAGCCAACCTGTTTACACTCCTCCCCCTCCGGTGGGCGCTACAGAGCGGTGTACGCCAAAACCTCCACGCACGAGCAGTTCCTTTCTGCAGGCCCCGTCACCCCGATGAGCACTTAACACTGAACACCCACTGTACCTGTAAGTGCTAAACTATACATCCTGTAGATTAAACAGTTTTAAAATGTCACCACTGTCTAACGTGAATCTGGGCACACTGCCTGCGTTTACATGATGTTAGAAAAAAGTGGAGTTATTGTGTTAGTGCGACTAAAACTGGACTTTTAAGATACATTTGAACGTGTTAGTCCCGCTGAAATCGTACTAAATCCAATTTCTGGAAGTGGGACCAACACTATATGCTTCAATCGGCCCCGAACTGGCCTAGGCGTTCTGCGCATGATCCATAGTTCCCATGGTGGTCTTTCACCCAATAGCAACCAGCTGAAAGGGGGCATATCGCCGCCACCTACCGTACCCGGGTCGGACATACTTCCACCAATAAACCGATTTCCCCGGTTCTTGATAGTGGCACAACGACGGTAGTCCAGTTGCATGGCCTAGTCCAGTGTTTCTCAACCCCAGTCCTCAAGGACCCCCTGTCCTGCAGATTTCCTTTGCAACCCTGAATAGGCACCTGTTTGTAGTTATTCAACCAATCAGCAATGAATGTCAGAGTTTGCACACCTTGCATAATTAAGTGCTTTGAGATGATTGGTTGAGTAAGTACAAGCAGGGCTACCTATGCAGGGTTACATTGAAAATCTGCAGGATAGGGGGTCCTTGAGGACTGGGTTGAGAAACACTGGCCCTAGTCGAGCTGCAACCGTAGCTCCACTTAACGGTGCAAGTACACCCACACCGAATGTGGCTGTTTTGTGTACTTGCATGTTCTGCCATGTCCACCTAGCTCATGCATATAAAGTGGCCCGTTAGCATGCTTATTGCAGCAGCTTTGCACTCGCCACCATTGCACTGTCGTCTTCCCGCTACATCACTGTTGTGGCTTTTCCTTTTTATTATACACATGGATATCTGTACATGGGAGTCAAATGTTTGTTTACCGTGTTGTCGTAGTTTTGGCTATATGTCTATTCTGTGTAAGCACATGGAGAGCAATGGAGGAACTGCAGTCAAATGCCGTGTATGTGTAGGCCTACACATACCTGGCCAAATGACACTGATTCTGATATACATACACACACACACATCATGGGTAGAGAGAGAGAGAGAGAAAAAGAGGGATGCATTGAGAAAGAGAAAGCTAGAAATGAAGAGAAAGGTAGAGAGAAGGAGTCAAGTAAAAAAGAGATAAGGTACAGACATTAGGGTCGTTTGGGATTTTCTGTCTTGTAAATTTTCTTTCATCTGTGGGACCCATTAAGTTTGGTAAACTTTCATGTGCCCAAGATGACAGTAGTGTGTGTGTGTGTGTGTGTGTGTGTGTGTGTGTGTGTGTGTGTGTGTGTGTGTGTGTGTGCATATTGTGTGCATATTATTTGTACTTGTGCGTGTTGTGTTTGTACACCAAGCATCTGTTCACATTTTTGTATATATACATGCAGATGTTTGTATGTGTGCAAGTATGTAGTATGTGTGTCATAGGCGGTGCTATTAAGAGGCTAGTGGGGGCGTCCGGGTGGCGTGGCGGTCTATTCCGTTGCCTACCAACACAGGGATCGCCGGTTCGAATCCCCCTGTTACCTCCGGCTTGGTCGGGCGTCCCTACAGACACAATTGGCCGTGTCTGCTGGTGGGTCAGGGCGCCTGGGGAGGGGGAACTGGGGGGGAAGCGTGATCCTCCCACGTGCTACGCCCCCCTGGTGAAACTTCTCACTGTCAGGTGAAAAGAAGCGGCTGGCGACGCCACATGTATGGGAGGAGGCATGTGGTAGTCTGCAGCCCTCCCCAGATCTGCAGAGGGGGTGGGTGGAGCAGCGACCGGGACGGCTCGGAAGAGTGGGGTAATTGGCCAAAATTTTGATTGGGGAGAAAAGGGGCGGAGGGGGGGGGCTAGTGGAAGTCTCGCTTCCCCATAATGATCACTGAAAAAATTCAACATAAGGCCTAAAAAAAATCTGTCTGTCTGTCTCTGGTTAAAAGAATCGTCCATTTAACTTTTTATCGCTACTTTCACTTTTATTTCTTTTTAGCGACCACGGCAGTGATTTATCTTCCCTGACATTGCAGTTAGGTTTAGCGAACAGGTTTTCACTGAGCGACGTTAAGCAATTAGCTATGTAGGAATGATGCCATGATTTAAAAAAAAAATCAAATAATTTGGGGTCAGAGGAGTAGGCTGGACGTTCAACCAAGATGAGGAGCTGACCTCAGTTGACTGTAAGCTGAAAGACTTTTGGAACTGAACAGACCGGTGATCGGACTGGTCCTTTGCAGCCTGTTCTCATTCCCAGGTCGTCCAATACTGAGGCTTTGGCACACCCCTCGGCGTCTGATACTGACGCACAGGCACATTAAAAAGTTGAGTTTGTGTTCACTGTCAGAAACGTTGCATTCCAACAACTTTCTGGTGAGGCCCGAAGAATCTTAGTAATAACTAGCAAACTAAAGATCATATATATGCATTCACTGAATGGAAATTGGGAAAATAAAACGCACATTTCTCGCTAGAGATGTCATCAAAACACATTTTAATACCACATTTATTTTGAAATATTGCATTTTCCTCAGAAAATATAGTGAATGTCAGCCATTTTTTGAAAATCTTCGGAGACAGAAACTGACATTCACGTGACATGGACGCATGCTTCCACAACATTGGGTATAAATTGAAATGTTGATATGAAATGTATTTGCTATTTGGTTCAGAAAGCCCCCCCATCTGCCAGTGGATTAAAAACTTACTGACGGGAGTTAGCTGGTGAGGCTGGGAAAAATCAGATCCAGCGCGCGGACAATCAGCACTGGCACCCCCCAGGGATGTGTGCGTGGCCCTGTACTCTTCTCCATCTACACAAATGACTGCACCTGAGGTGACCCCACTGTTTAAACTCTGGACGTTTGCGGATGACACAACCATCATTGTCCTTATTTGGGATGGTGAGAGTCTGCACAGAGATGGGAGGTTGATCAGCTGGCGCTCTGGTGCGACCATGACAACCTGAAGCTGAACATGTACAAAACAATGGAGCTGACAGTGGATTTCAGGAGTACCCACCCAACACTGCCCTCCCCTCACCATACTCAACAGCACGGTGTCTACGGTGAAATCTGCAGACATCTGGGTTCCACAATCTCCCAGGTGGGCATCCAACATAGACACAATCATCAGAAGGGCCCAGATGTACTTTGTCCGCCAGCTCAAGAAATTCAACCTGCCTCAGGAACCGTTGGTTAAGTTCTTCACTGCAATAATCCAGTCTGTCCTCTGCACATCCGTCACTGTCTGGTTTGGTTTGGCCACCAAACAGGACAGGGACAGACTACAACAGACAGTTAAATCTGCAGAGAAAACCAATGGTGCCAACCTGCCCTCCATTCAGGACTTATACACCTCCAGGCTCAGGAAACAGGCAGGCGACATCACTGCAGACCCATCACACCCTGGTCACAACCTGTTCCAACTCCTCCCCTCTGGTAGGCGCTACAGAGCACTGTACCCCAAAACAACCGGATATAAAAATAGTTTCTTTCCACACACGGGCTGTCATTCAAATGATTGCTCAACACGGTCAATAAACCCAACCATGTTGTTTATACTGTACTGTACATTGTAAGTGTACTGGTACGCTTTGTCCTGTCCATCTACATCAGTATGTATGTAAGTAGCCTGCTAACATCTACATCAACATCTCTGACATATTCTCTGCATCTTATTACCTCTTATTTCGCCTGTATAAGTCAATCCTTTTTCCACATCCCAAGGATCAGTCTGCGATGCCTCGGCACGCCCTGGTCCCCGCCTTTGCCTGCTGTCTTCATTGCACCCTACACCAATGCTCATCCCCGCGGGTGGTGGGTCCATGTTGCTTTTTCGGGCTGGGCCCGACCGGGCCCCTTGGGCCAAGGCCCGGACACCAGACGCTCGCCAGCGAGCTCCCTTCCCAGGTCTGGTTCCAGGAGGGGGCCCTGGTTTCACTTTTCCATTGGGTTTCTTGGGAATCATTCTTAGTCTGGCTGCTCCCCTGGGACCAATTTGCCTTGGGAGACCCTGCCAGGAGCTATTGCCCCTGACAACTAGGCTCCCAGGATCACCATGTTAAGGTGGCAATTCTAGGATAGGGATAATTGGAGCACACCAGAGGGTGTGCACTTCAGATTTCCGGGTTCCACAATCTCCCAGGACCTAAGGTGGGCATCCAACATAGACACAAATCGGAGAACACCGGAGGGTGTGCTCCAATTATCGGGGCATCACACTGCTCAGCCTCCCTGGGAAAGTCTACTCTAGGCTGATGGAAAGTGAGCTCTGACTGATTGTTGAATCTCGGATCCAGGAGGAACAATACAGATTCTGTCCTGGCCGCGGAACAACGGACCAACTCTTTACCCTTGTGAAAGTGCTGAGGGGAGGCATGGGAGTTTGACAAGCCAGTCTACATGTGTTTTGTGGACTCGGAGAAGGCTTACGACCGTGTAGCCCGGGGCACAGTGTGGAGGGTGCTGCGGGAGTGTGGGGTAATGTGGCAGTCGCTACAAGCCATCCGGTCCTTGTATAAGCAAAGTGAGAGCCGTGACCGTATTCTCTGCACGAAGTCAAACACGTTTTCGGCGAGTCTCGGACTCCGCCAAGGTTGTCCCTTGTCCCTTGGCGCAGCCAAGGTGAGGAGCGTGTCCATTTTGGGAACCTCTACATTGCGTCTCTGCTCTTCGCAGATGATGTGGTTTTGTTGGCTTCATCAGAACGCGACCTCCAGCGCGCGCTGGGGCGGTTTGCAGCTGAGTGTGAAATAGCTGGGGTGATAGTCGGCACCTCCAAGTCCGAGGCCACGGTTCTCCACCCGAAAATGGTGGATTGCTCCCTCCGGGTTGGGGATGAGTTTGCTTGTTTGTTTGTTTGTTTGTTTATTTCAGATCTGTTATACTGATATATGTTCCGTTTTTGCTTGTTGACTTTTGAATTGTAACTATTGTACTGTTTGAGCCCAGGGAGAATAGTCGCTGCTGAGGCAGTGATTAACGGGGATCGGAAATAATCAGAATCAGAATCAGAATACTTTATTCATCCAACACGTGGGTCGCCGGTTCGAATCCCCGTGTTGCCTCCGGCCTGGTCGGGCATCCCCACAGACACAACTGGCCGTGTCTGCAGGTGGGAAGCCGGATGTGGGTATGTGTCCTGGTCGCTGTACTAGCGCCTCCTCTGGTTGGTCAGGGGCGCCTGTTCGTGGGGAGGGGGAACTGGGGGAGGGGGATAGCGTGAACCTCCCACGCGCTACGCCCCCCCTGGCGAAACTCCTCACTGTCAGGTGAAAAGAAGCGCCTGGTGACTCCACGTGTATGGGAGGAGGCGTGTGGTAGTCTGCAGCCCTCCCCGGATCAGCAGCAGAGGGGGTGGGTGGAGCAGAGATCAGGAGTGGGGTAATTGGCCGGATAGAATTGGGGAGGTAAAGGTGGAAGGGAAAAAAAATCCTCCCCAACAAATGTTTTTAGTTTCCATCTGTGCACAGTAAATAAAAAAAGTCCCTGCCCCCGTGAAAAGGCGCCTAATATGAGTCATGATTCAGCGCCAAAGATTCAATCAGTGACGGGTTGGTTCGCAGAGCATTTCAAATGGGATATAATTTGTCTTCACACTCCGCAAGCTAAGCTCCTTCGGTTTAAAATGATGTTTAGCTTTTTTACGTCTGCATTAATGTTTCGCAAATGTATCTTCCCCGTTCCTGATGCCCTAGCGCCGCCTATGATGCGCGTGTGTGTGTGTGTGTGTGTGTGTGTGTGTGTGTGTGTGTGTGTGTGTGTGTGTGTTTTGTAATCCCCTCTGTGATCTGGGGGAGCCTATCTATGAATACAGACCTGACTCTACACCTCCTCTCTCAGGATCTCTTCATTCTCTCTCTCCTCCTTTCTGTCCCTCTATCTGTCTTCAACAGAATAGGGGGAGGGGGTAGAGAGAGAGGGGGGGGTGTAGCAATATGCTGTTGAGGTGGGAGAGAGATAAAGACTTAAATGTGAGTCAAAGCAATATCACTAAACGGGGCGTAAGGATTTGCAAATCACATTAGGCGGCAATGTCAGGGCTCATACCAACATCATATTGTATAATATCAACGTCATATCAAAGAGGAATAAAGTTGATCAGCCACAGCAGGAAGACATGGGAGAGAGTAATAGAAGCTAGGTTAAGAGGAGAGGTGACGATCAGCGAGCAGCAGTATGGTTTCATGCCACAAAAGAGCACCACAGATGCGATGTTTGCTTTGAGAATGTTGATGGAGAAGTATAGAGGAGGCCGGAAGGAGGTACATGGTGTCTTTGTAGATTTAGAGAAAGCAGATGACAGAGTGCCGAGAGACGAGGTGTGGTATTTAATGAGGAAGTCAGGGGGGGGGGGGCAGAGAAGTGTGTAGGAGCGGTGCAGGATATGTATGAGGGAAGTGTGACTGGTGAAGTGTGCGGTAGGAATGTCAGATGGGTTCAAGGTGGAGGTGGGATACATCAAGGATCGGCTCTGAGCCCTTTCTTGTTTGCAATGGTGATGGACAGGTTGACAGATGAGATCAGGCAGGAGTCTCCGTGGACTTTGATGTTCATGGATGACATTGTGATCTGTAGCGAGAGTAGGGTGCAGGTGGAGGAGCGCCTGGAGCGGTGGAGGTATCCACTGGAGAGAAGAGGAATGAAAGTCAGTAGGAGCAAGACGGAATATATATACATGAATGAGAGGGAGGACAGTGGAATGGTGAAGATGCAAGGAGTGGAGGTGACGAAGGCGTGTGAGTTTGAGTATGAGTTTAAATACTTGGGGTCAACTGTTTAAAGTAATGAGTACTGCAGAAGAGAGGTGAAGAAGAGGGTGCAAGCAGGGTGGAGTGGGTGGAGACGAGTGTCAGGAGTGATTTGAGACAGAAGGGTACCAGCAAGAGTTAAAGTGAAGGTTTACAAGATGGCCGTGAGACCAGCTATGTTATATGGTTTGGAGACAGTGGTGCTGATGAAGAGACAGGAGGTGGAGCTGGAGGTGGCAGAGATGAAGATGATAAGATTTTCATTGGGAGTGATGAAGAAGGACAGGATTAGGAATGAGTATATTAGAGGGACAGCTCAGGTTGGACAGTTTGGAGACAAAGCAAGCGAGGCAAGATTGAGATGGCTTGGACATGTGAGGAGGAGAGATGCTGGGTATACTGGGAGAAGGATGCTGAATATGGAGCTGCCAGGGAAGAGGAGAAGAGGAAGGCCAAAGAGGAGGTTTATGGATGTGGTGAGGGAGGACATGCAGGTGGCTGGTGTGACAGAGGAAGACGCAGAGGAGGAAGAGATGGAAACGGATGATCCACTGTGGCGCCCCCTAACGGGAGCAGCCGAAAGTAGTAGTAGTAGTAGTAGTAGTAGTAGTAGTAGTAGTAGTAGTAGTCGTCGGGGCTCGTATGAACTCTTTCTAACCTGGATCAGAATTCAGAGGATCACTCTGTATTTTAAATTTTCTTAATTTTGTCAGTTTTTTGCCATCACACTTGTCAGTTATGATATTTTACACACTGGCTTAATTTTGGAGATTTTGAATATGGGGCCACCTTTGGACACAGCTTTACAACAGCATCTCATGGGGCAACTGAACGCGAAACCTGTCCTGTCAATGACAGAAAGAAAAGCTAGTGCCTCAGTTAGACTGTGTACCAAAGTGAGAGCTGTGGCCGCATTCTTGGCACAAAGTCAAACACGTTTTCGATGGGTTTCAGACTCCGCCAAGGTTGTCCCTTGTCTCTGATTCTGTTTTTGACACTCATGGACAGGATATCAAGGTGCAGCCAAGGTGAGGAGTGTGTCCGTCAGCAGTAATGCGGACGTTGTACCGGACCGTTGTGGTGAAGAGGGAGCTGAGCCGGGAGGCAAAGCTCTCAATTTACCAGTCAGTCTTCGTTCCAGTCCTCACCTATGGTCATGAGCTTTGGGTAGTGACCAATAGGGTGAGATTGCGGATACAAGCAGCTGAAATGAGTTTCCTCCGTAGGGTGTCTGGGCTCAGCCTTAGAGATAGGGTGAGGAGCTTGGACATCCGGAGGGAGCTCGGAGTAGAGCCTGCTGCTCCTTCGCATCAAAAGGAGCCAGTTGAGGTGGTTCGGGCATCTGATTAGGATGCCTCCTGGGCGCCTTCCTTTGGAGGTTTACCGGGCACGGCCAACTGGGAGGAGACCTTGGGGTAGACCCAGAACTCACTGGAGGGACTACATGTCCAATCTGGCCTGGGAACGCCTTGGGATCCCCCAGGAGGAGCTGGAGGGCGTTTCTGGGGGGAGGGACGTCTGGAGTGCCCTACTTAGCTTGCTGCCACTGCCACCCGACCCCGGAGAAGCAGCTGAAGATGAGATGGGATATACCACAAAGCAACATAATGTAACATCAACATGTGTTGTATGTTGATGTTACATCAAAGGCTCTTGATGGGTTTCTCATCCCTCAGGGTAGAAAGTCACTTCTCAATATCATCAGATTGACTCCAAGGCCTCAAGGAATGGGTTGTTTTCTGCTCCCCATTTATGTAACTTTACTTTAAATAAGGACCTGTCTGGGCGGCACGGTGGCGCAGTGGTTAGCGCGGTCGCCTCACAGCAAGAATGTCCTGGGTTCGAGCCCTGGGGTAGTCCAACCTTGGGGGTCATCCCGGGTCATCCTCTGTGCGGGGTTCGCATGTTCTCCCTGTGTCTGCGTAGGTTTCCTCCGGGTGCTCCGGTTTCAGTCCAAAGACATGTCGGTCAGGTGAGTCAGCCGTACTAAATTGTCCCTAGGTGTGAATGTGTGTCTTGGCCCTGTGATGGACTGGTGACCTGTCCAGGATGTCTCCCCACCTGCCGCTCAATGACTGCTGGGAAAGGATCCAGCATCCCTGCTACCCTGAGCAGGATAAGCGGCTTGGATAATGGATGGATGGATGGATGGATGGGTCCAGGGCCCTCTTTATAAACATTGGCTAGTGTCTGGCATGTGAAATACGCATTTCAACTGTTCATTCCCACCAAGTAGAGTAAAACCATACTTGAAATGATAAACCTAGAGGGGAGCCATGTTTTGCTAGTAATTAGAGAGGGCTTGATGGGAAAAACTTGCACATCTTGAGATACTCGATGGAGTCTACAGACCGAGAACCAAATGCACTGCGACAGGGACATAATGTGTGCAAACGTCCCGAAAAATATTTCAAATCTATTCCAGGGTCTTTTGTTTTACTGCTATAAAGGATATGAATGACTACGATGGGCAGAGTGCTTGTCATGCCTGCATGACGTTCTGCTTCCTGTGTAGGAAGATGGCTCTACGAATTCGCGTTTGCAGCAGCCTCACCCAGTACCGTCCATGCAGTGTCTTTGTCCACATCTGCGTCACATTTGTTTGATGGCTGGGAGAGCTGGTGTTGGATCAGCTGGGAGAACGGGGCAGGTTAAGCTAACTGCTAGCCCATGCAGACCGGCAGTTCCAATAACACCCAGCATTGACTGTGGTGTATTTGATGTCGTCGTGGGGAGTGCGGGGAGGTGTGTTGAATGTGTCTGGCTGGGGGAGCTGGCGCTGGATCGGCTGGGAGAGCTTGGTCTGCGTTGTCCGGTGGGCCCGGGGACCACGGCCCCTGCCTGGAGCTGCGCCCGAGGAGGAAACGCCGAGGGCGGTCTGACAGGACGCGAAAGTGGAGCAGGCTAAGCTAACTGCTACCCCATGCAGATCGGCGGTTCCGACAGTCATCCTGGCTGGCGTTTGTTCCCTAGGACAGTGATTTTTTTTGTTTAGTTTGGATATACACTCACTGGCCACTTTATTAGGTACACCTTGCTAGTACCGGGTTGGATCCCCTTTTGCCTTCAGAACTGCCTTAATCCTTCGTGGCATAGATTCAACAAGGTACTGGAAACATTCCTCAGAGAGTTTGGTCCATATTGACATGATAGCATCACGCAGTTGCTGCAGATTTGTCGGCTGCACATCCATGATGCGAATCTCCCGGTCCACCACATCCCAAAGGTGCTCTATTGGATTGAGATCTGGTGACTGTGGAGGCCATTTGAGTACAGTGAACTCATTGTCATGTTCAAGAAACCAGTCTGAGATGATTCGAGCTTTATGACATGGCGCGTTATCCTGCTAGAAGTAGCCATCAGAAGATGGGAACACTGTGGTCATAAAGGGATGGACATGGTCAGCAACAATACTCAGGTAGGCTGTGGCGTTGACACGATGCATTGACCATTACACCACCACCACCAGCCTGAACCGTTGATACAAGGCAAGATGGATCCATGCTTTCATGTTGTTGACGCCAAATTCTGACCCTACCATCCGAATGTCGCAGCAGAAATCGAGACTCATCAGACCAGGCAACATTTTTCCAATCTTCTATTGTCCAATTTTGGTGAGCCTGTGCGAATTGTAGCCTCAGTTTCCTGTTCTTAGCTGACAGGAGTGGCACCCGGTGTGGTCTTCTGCTGCTGTAGCCCATCTGCCTCAAGGTTCGACGTGTTGTGCGTTCAGATATGCTCTTCTGCATACCTCGGTTGTAATGAGTGGTTATTTGAGTTACTGTTGCCTTTCTATCAGCTCGAACCAGTCTGGCCATTCTCCTCTGACCTCTGGCATCAACAAGGCATTTTCGCCCACAGAACTGCCGCTCACTGGATATTTCCTCTTTTTCGGACCATTCTCTGTAAACCCTAGAGATGGTTGTGCTTGAAAATCCCAGTAGATCAGCAGTTTCTGAAATACTCAGACCAGCCCGTCTGGCACCAACAACCATGCCACGTTCAAAGTCACTTAAATCACCTTTCTTCCCCATTCTGATGCTCGGTTTGAACTGCAGCAGATCATCTTGACCATGTCTACATGCCTAAATGCATTGAGTTGCTGCCATGTGATTGGCTGATTAGAAATTTGCGTTAACGAGCAGTTGCACAGGTGTGCCTAATAAAGTGGCTGGTGAGTGTATGTGTTAGTTTAGATGTTGGTTCTTGTAGTTTTTGATGTGTTTTTGTCTTTGCGTTGTACTGCTGTGGGCTGGGGGAAACGGTATTTTATTTCATTTCATGTATGCAAGTGCATGAAGTGAAATGACAAATAAAGTGTTCCTGATTCCTGATAACCAAGGGCCTGCGGTCACAGTGGAGAAACAATCGGTCCCTTCAAACACTTGTTCAGTCACCCAGTACGTGCTCAGCATGCCAACTAGATATGGAGCTAAAACATGGATGCATGTGATGTGAGACCCATTTATGCCTGGAATATGCAGGGTGAGGGCCTGCAGCCTTGGCCCAGAGCTGCCCAAACAGAAACGGACCACGTGGGTGTTGAAATGGCTGCAACGCACATCAGACGCTGGAGTGCTGTGAGGCCCCACACATTTCTGTTTCTTCATTTCAGCACGCATGTTAACTAACAAGCGAGCTTGTCCATACCAGCCGAGCCCAGCGCACAACACTGCAGCCACCTACTGCTCCTCTACAATAGGAGAGGGGAAATGCAAAAGACAAACGTCATTGTGACAAAACAACTGTACAATGACAAAAATAAAGGAGCTTTCTTTCTTCAACTTGATCCTTGGCTCCGCCTTCACTTACTTCCTCTTCTTGGTCTCCAAAGTCGTCCTGCAGACCGCCATCCGATGCTGCCTAGCTAAGCCACCACCTGTCACCACCTCACAGTCTCCAATCTCTTTTGGATTGTACCTCCTACATAAGACGTAGTCCACCTGTGTGCGCCGTCCTCCACTCTTATACGTCACCCTGTGTTCCTCCTTCTTCTTGAAATACATATTCAGCACTGGCATTTCCATCCTTTTTTGCAAAATCCACCACCATCTGTCCTCCCACATTCCCTCTCCTTGACACCATACCTGCTCATCTGAAGTCCGCTCCGATCACCACTCTCTCCTCCTTGGGTACACTCCCCCCACTTCATCCACCTCACTCCAGAATTCTTCTTTTTCTTCCATCTCACATCCAGCTTGTGGGGCATACGCGCCGATAACATTCATTTATTATACCCTCGATTTCCAGCTTCGTACTCATCACCATCTGACACTTCTCACCTCCAGCACACTCTTGATGTACTCTTCCTTCAGGATTACCCCTACCCCATTACTCCTCCAATTCCCACCATGGCAGGAGAATTTGAACCCACCTCCGATGCTCCTGGCCTTACTTCCCTTCCACCTGGTGTCTTGCACACACAGTATTTCTACCCTCCTTCTCCCCATCATATCAGCCAGCTCTCTCCCTCTACAAGTCATAGTGCCAACATTCAAGGTTCCGACTCTCACCTCCACACTCCTACCCCTCCTCCTCTCCCGCTGGCTCTGAACTTACCTTACCCCTCTCCTTCTCCTTCGCCCAGCAGTAGCAAAAGTTGCCACCCGCATCCTGCTGGCCAACAGTACCGTTTGCAGCCATTGGTAACCCAGGCCTTGGCCGATCCGGTATGGAAATCTGACTTGTGATTTGCATATTTGATTTTGCAAAGGCTTTATGCCGGATGCCCTTCCTGATGCAGAAAGGGGTAATAGTTGCAATCACAGCATTTTAACATTGTTGTCTTACAATGCTGTGATTGCAACTATTCCCCAGTCCTCTGTGAATAGTACACATTGCCAATGGGCGTCCAAGTAAAGTAGCGGTCTTTTTTGTTGCCTACACGGGGATCCCGGTTCGAATCCCCATATTACCTCTGGCTTGGCAGGGCGTCCCTACAGACACAATTGACCGGATGTGGGTATGTGTCCTGGCCGCCTCCTCTGCTTGTTTGGGGCGCCTGTTCAAGTTCTCCCACACAGCTCCCCTTCTCATGTCCCTACACTGGCTGGCTCCCAGTAGCTGCTCGCATCCAGTTTAAGACTCTGGTGCCAGCCTACAGGGCAGTGACAGGAACAGCTCCTTCCTATCTCCAGGCCATGGTCAAGCCCTACACCCCCACCCGACAACTTCGCTCTGCTGCCTCAGGGAGCCTGGTCGCCCCGTCACTCAGAGGCCCCTGCTGCCGATCGACCCGGTCACGGCCCTTTTCTGTCCTGGCCCCCCAGTGGTGGAATGAACTCCCCACTGATGTCAGGACAGCAGAGTCACGGCCCATCTTTTAGTGCAGGTTGAAAACTCACCTCCTCAAGAACTACTACCCTGTTACTTGCTCTTAGCACTTATTGTATTCACTCGTTTAAAAAAAATCCCTTTCTTGTGCTTTTACTGTAGCACTGGTTCTGCTCAGATGCTTGTTTAGAGAGAAGATGCATTTATGACCTCTGATGACTAGTAGTTCTCCTGATTTCCTACGTTAAACGATGCACTTATTGTAAGTCGCTTTGGATAAAAGCGTCGGCCAAATGACTGTAATGTAATGTAACGTTAAAGGGGGGAAGGGGAACCGGGGGGAATAGTGCGGTCCACGCTACGTCCCCCTGGTGAAACTCTTCACTGTCAGGGGAAAAGAAGCGGCTGGCGACTCCACGTGTATCGGAGGAGGTACGTGGTAGTCTGCAGCCCTCCCCGGCTCGGCAGAGGGGTTGGAGCAGCGACCGGGACGGCTTGGAAGAGTGGAGTAATTGGCCGGATCCAACTGGGGAGAAAAGGGGGGAGGGAATTAAAAAAAATAGTACACATGGCCATTGTAACTCTAGTTAATGGTCAAGGCAATTTGAATATGAAGCCGGTCGTTGGATTTGGTGGTTATGCCACCGTACTGTTTACAAGGGTGGGGGTACCTGCAGTCAGGTGAGACTGACGAGGTCACTTAGATGAGTGATGAAACGTTTCTCTCAGTGAACGTCGTGTCCAGATGAACTGGTTCAACTCTCAGTGAAGCAGAATATCTCTGTTCTCTTGGGGATCTCTTCAAAGCAGTGAATGGATGTGTATATGGATTTTCTCAATCGTACACAGGACTGAAGACAAGTTGCGTCCTGATGGCAACCCTGAAATAAAGGAGCGTTCAAGCAAAGTGACAAGTGTCTCCGTCAAGGCCGCCTGGTGGCTTTGTGTGTGTGTACGTGGACTTGGGAGTTCTTTGCGTAGACGTGTTTAAGTATGTGTAAGTATATGTGCACTTATGTTTCTATCCATGTGACTATGTCCTCCCCGTGTTTGGTGTTTTCAAGATTCAGAAACACTTTTATTTGTCATTTCGAAACGAAATATCATTTTCCCCAGCCCACAGCAGTGCAACGCAAAGACAAAAACACACACCCAGAAGCTACAAGAACACACATATATCTAAACTAACATATAGATCCAAACTAAAAAAAATCATTGTCCAAGGGATCGAACGCCAGCCAGGATGACTGTCGGAACCGCCGGTCTGCATGGGCTAGCAGCTAGCTTAGCCCGCCCCGCTTCCGCGTCCTGTCAGACCGCCCTCAGTGCTTCCTCCTCAGACGCAGCTCCAGGCCGGGGCCGTGGTCCTTGGGCCCACCAGATGCAGCAGACCAGGCTCCCCCAGCCGATCCAACGCCAGCTCTCCCAGCCAGACACCCTCGACACACCTCCCCGCACTCCACGCGACGACACCAAAAACACCACAGTCAACGCCAGGCGAGGCCGCCGCCAGACTGTGGTGTCGGAAGTGCCGATCTGCATGGGCTAGCAGTTAGCTTAGCTTGCCCCGCTTCCACGTCCTGTCAGACCGCCCTCGGTGTTACCTCCTCAGTTGCAGCTCCGGTCTGGGCCGTGGTCCCTGGGCCCACAGGACGCAGCAGACCAAGCTCTCCCAGCCGATCCAGCGCCAGCTCTCCCAGCCATCAAACGAAGACAGAACTTAGACGCAGACGTGGACAAAGACACTGGACGGTACTGGGCGAGGCCGCTGCAAACCTGAATTTGCGTCACCATCTTCCCACACCGGAAGTGGAACATTTTTGTGTACGGCTGTATTTTATATGTTCATGTATTGATGTGTATGGTTATTGCAAAGAGCTGGAATCCCAATTTGTGAATGTGTGCACACGGTAGAGTTGTGTGTGTGTGTGTGTGTGTGTGTGTGTGTGATGCTTGTGTACGATAGATGCTGTGCGTTCAGAGGGCTGACAGCAAGAGTCTGCACTCAGCTAACAGAGATGTGTTGTTACTCAGACAGGCTTAATGAGCAAAGCTAGCTGATGATGGCAGCTGATCGACGTGCACGACCCGAGGCCTCGCGCTCGTCGAGTAGCAGAAGAAAACCCCTGCATGTACAAAGAGACGAGGGCTTGGGTGGTGCGAGGACAGGGGGAGCAAGAGAAAGCGAGTGAATGTGGGGGCGTCTGGGTGACGTTGCGGCCTATTCCGTTGCCTACCAACACAGGGATCGCCAGTTCGAATCCCCGTGTTGCCTCCAGTCCTTCATGAATGCCCATTTGCTAGCATGTAACCCTCGTGTGTGGACATGTATACAGCGTGCTGCGTGTGTCCACCTGTTGTGTGTCCGTGTCTACATGAACATGTTATGTGTGGGCTACCTCCCAAGTCTGCACCATATGCATGCTTGCTGGCCGTCACCCTCTCACGTTCTCCACCGTCACGTCTCGTCTCATACATCGTCAGGAGAGCAGATGGCGAGGCAGGAGTGATCCCTGTCTGCAGTGGCGGAGTTATATTTATATATTCAATCATATATATTTATTCATATATCAGCCATGCTCTTTTTCCTCTGAATGACATGAGGCTGTCTGCTCCCATGCACAGCTAATTAGCTTGAGATTTATATAAGCTGCAAGAGACACCTGCTTTTATAGGGTAGTGGATGAAAGCAACCTGTCATTGTGTGTTTGCCCATTTGTGTGTCTGAGGGTGTGTGTAACAGTGTATATGTTCAATACTAATGGCATAATTAAGTAGTGTATATAAAATACATTGTGTATGCATTGATGGAGGTAGTGGTAATAAGGACATATAGTTGTGTGTGTGTGTGTGTGTGTGTGTTGCACATTCAGTCGTTGCAGAACTATAATCCACAACTCTTATTTTCAGCAGTTATTGCATTTAATAGGCACAGGCTGTATGGGATGATTGATTAATTGTTCCAAAGTAAATAACACTTTGGGGGATAAGGGCAAAAAGTGAGCCTCATTTTTCAAGCAAATTTTGAATTCTTTCCTTTTACACAGGAAGTGCTGGATTACATATATATATATATATATATATATATATATATATATATATATATATATATATATATATATATATACACTACCGTTCAAAAGTTTGGGATCACATTGAAATGTCCATATTTTTGAAGGAAAAGCACTGTACTGTTCAATGAAGATAACTTTAAACTAGTCTTAACTTTAAAGAAATACACTCTATACATTGCTAATGTGGTAAATGACTATTCTAGCTGCAAATGTCTGGTTTTTGGTGCAATATCTACATAGGTGTATAGAGGCCCATTTCAAGCAACTATCACTCCAGTGTTCTAATGGTACAATGTGTTTGCTCATTGGCTCAGAAGGCTAATTGATGATTAGAAAACCCTTGTGCAATCATGTTCACACATCTGAAAACAGTTTAGCTCGTTACAGAAGCTACAAAACTGACCTTCCTTTGAGCAGATTGAGTTTCTGGAGCATCACATTTGTGGGGTCAATTAAACGCTCAAAATGGCCAGAAAAAGAGAACTTTCATCTGAAACTCGACAGTCTATTCTTGTTCTTAGAAATGAAGGCTATTCCATGCGAGAAATTGCTAAGAAATTGAAGATTTCCTACACCGGTGTGTACTACTCCCTTCAGAGGACAGCACAAACAGGCTCTAACCAGAGTAGAAAAAGAAGTGGGAGGCCGCGTTGCACAACTGAGCAAGAAGATAAGTACATTAGAGTCTCTAGTTTGAGAAACAGACGCCTCACAGGTCCCCAACTGGCATCTTCATTAAATAGTACCCGCAAAACACCAGTGTCAACATCTACAGTGAAGAGGCGGCTGCGGGATTCTGGGCTTCAGGGCAGAGTGGCAAAGAAAAAGCCATATCTGAGACTGACCAATAAAAGAAAAAGATTAAGATGGGCAAAAGAACACAGACATTGGACAGAGGAAGACTGGAAAAAAGTGTTGTGGACGGATGAATCCAAGTTTGAGGTGTTTGGATCACAAAGAAGAACGTTTGTGAGACGCAGAACAAATGAAAAGATGCTGGAAGAATGCCTGACGCCATCTGTTAAGCATGGTGGAGGTAATGTGATGGTCTGGGGTTGCTTTGGTGCTGGTAAGGTGGGAGATTTGTACAGGGTAAAAGGGATTCTGAATAAGGAAGGCTATCACTCCATTTTGCAACGCCATGCCATACCCAGTGGACAGCGCTTGATTGGAGCCAATTTCATCCTGCCACAGGACAATGACCCTAAACACACCTCCAAATTGTGCAAGAACTATTTAGAGCAGAAGCAGGCAGCTGGTATTCTATCGGTAATGGAGTGGCCAGCGCAGTCACCAGATCTGAACCCCATTGAGCTGTTGTGGGAGCAGCTTGACCGTATGGTACGCAAGAAGTGCCCATCCAACCAATCCAACTTGTGGGAGCTGCTTCTGGAAGCGTGGGGTGCAATTTCTCCAGATTACCTCAACAAATTAACAGCTAGAATGCCAAAGGTCTGCAATGCTGTAATTGCTGCAAATGGAGGATTCTTTGACGAAAGCAAAGTTTGATGTAAAAAAAATCTTATTTCAAATACAAATCATTATTTCTAACCTTGTCAATGTCTTGACTCTATTTTCTATTCATTTCACAACATATGGTGGTGAATAAGTGTGACTTTTCATGGAAAACACAAAATTGTTTGGGTGATCCCAAACTTTTGAACGGTAGTGTATATATATATATATATACGTGTATATATATATATATATATATATATATATATATATATATAGATGTAGGGGAAAACAACTTTAATTCATAGCAGTACACGCCAGTTTGGTACATCACACGCTCGGCAGCTGATGAGCCAGGCGCTCTCCTCAAAACTGGTCAAAACGGACCTAAGAAACAAGCATATCTAAATTAATTTAAAAAATGTGTACAACCCAATGAAATGTCCTCTTGAATGGATAGTTTTGAATTTATGAAGCCTATTCCTGTTCTGTGTTCCGTATTTCATATTGCTGAGTGGTAGATTTCCTTTCCATGTTCATCCATCCTGCACGCCATACTGGACATGCAGCTCCTGCCCGCCAGCTGCTTTACAATGCAGATCAAAACTGCCTCATTTTGGCTCAGTTCAGATAAGTGCTCCAAAGTTCACCCAACGTTGACAAAATGCCACGACATCCTTATCTTGGTGAGGTTGAGTGGTTATTTTAAAAGGTTGAAGCTTCTTTAGTATTTAATACCTCGGTGTTTATGCAATCAATGTTCTTTATTGTGTTGGTTAGTAGTAATCATAATGATACTTGCTGGGATTTGCTGGTGGGCTGTGTCGTGGTAAGTGCTAATATGAAGACGGATCAACACTTACACTCCACGTAAGTGACAGGACAGGAACTGAAATTCAGAATCATGTTTATTGGCCATGTAGGTTTGCACTAACATGGGATTTGACTCCGGTTTCGTGACTCTCTCAATGTACATAACATAGAATAACAACACTACAACACAACAGTCTTCAGATATATACACAAAGGTTGCCTATATACAAGTGAAATAAGAGGTGATAAAGGTGCAGTGGTGCAGAGAATATATCAGAGATGCTGAAATAGATGTTAGCAGGTTACTTACATACATGCCTGAGGTAGATGGACATGACAGAGTACCAGTATATGTACAATGTACAGTACAGTGTATACAAAATGGTTGGGTTTATTGACAGTGTTAAGCATTCATTTGAATGACAGCCCGCTGAAAGAAACTTTTTATATCTGGTTGTTTTGGGGTACAGTGCTCTGTAGCGCCTACCAGAGGGGAGAAGTTGGAACAGGTTGTGACCAGGATGTGATGGGTCTGCAGTGATGTTGCCTGCCTGTTTCCTGAGACTGGAGGTGTATAAGTCCTGAATGGAGGGCAGGTTGGCACCAGTGATTTTCTATGCAGACCTAACTGTCCATTGTAGTCTGTCCCTGTCCTGTTTGGGGGCCGATCCAGACCAGACAGTGATGGATGTGCAGAGGACAGACTGGATTATTGCAGTGCAGAACTGAATCAGCAGCTCCTGAGGCAGGTTGCATTTTTTTGACCTGGCGGAGAAAGTGCATCCTCTGCTGGGCCCTTTTGATGATTGTGTTTATGTTGGAGGCCCACCTTAAGGTCCTGGGAGATTGTGGAACCCAGAAATCTGTAGGTTTTCACCACAGACACCGTGCCGTTGAGTATGGTGAGGGGGTGGCAGTGTTGGGGGCTTCCTCCTGAAGTCCACTGTCATCGCCACTGTTTTGAGCGTGTTCAGCTCCAGGTTGTTATGGCCACACCAGAGGACCAGCTGATCAACCTCCCATCTATATGCAGACTCTCGCCATCCTGGATAAGGTTGTGTCATCCGCAAACTTCAGGAGTTTAACAGACAGGTCTCCTGAGGTGCAGTCATTTGTGTAGAGGGAGAAGAGTAGAGGGGAGAGCACACATCCCTGGGGGGCGCCAGTGTTGATTGTCCGGGTGCTGGATGTGATTTTCCCCAGCCTCACCAGCTGCTTCCTGATTTGTCAGGAAGTTTTTAATCCACTGGCAGATGGGGACTGGTACAGTGAGCTGGGTGAGTTTGGGGTGGAGGATATCTGGGATGATGGTGTTGAACGCTGAGCTGAAATCCACAGGACCCTTGCGTATGTCCCTGGGAAGTCGAGGTGTTGGAAGATGTAGTGCAATCCCATATTGATTGCATCCTCCATTGACCTGTTTGCTCAGTAGGCAAACTGCAGGGGGTCAAGCAGGGGGCCTTGTGATTTCTTTCAAGTGGACCACCACCAGTCTCTCAAAAGGATTTCATGACCACAGACATTCAGATAATAGGCCTGTAGTAATTTAATCCTGTGATATGATAGTGGAGCTCTTGAAGCAGGAGGGTACTTCACACAGCTACAGTGATCTGTTGAAGATCAGTGTGAAAATGGGGGCTAGCTGGTCAGCACAGACTTTAAGATAGGAGAGTGACACACCCTCCGGGCCCGGTGCCTCACTAGTCTTCAGTCTTTGGACGAGCTGGCGCATGTCCTCAACACAGATCCTGAGTGCGGGTGGGGGTTTGGTGGGGAGTGGCTGAGAGAGAGTGCAGTTGGTTTTGCATTGTGGCCGGAGAGGGGAGGGTTGTGAAAGTTTGCTTTTCAAACTTGCAGTAAAACCCATTTTAGGTTGTCAGCCACTTGATGGTTCCCTGCAGTGTGGGGGGGATGGTCTCCTGTAGTTAGTTGGTAATGTCTTTCAGAGTAGCACCTTTTTGCCACTGTGACCTTCAATGTGAGTGTATTTCTGGCTTTGTTATACCAGGTCCTATCTCCACACCTGTAGGCTTCCTCTTTGGCCTGACGAAGCTGCCCCAGTTTAGCTGAGAACCAGGGCTTATTGTTAAAGGTACAGAAGGTTTTGGTGGGCACACATGTCCTCACAAAAACTAATGTAAGACGTCACAGTGTTAGTAAGTTCATCCAGGTCTGTAGATGCAGCCTCAAAAACCCTCCAGTCAGTGCAGTCAAGGAAGGCCTGGAGCTCCAGTGTTGACTCATTGGGCCATTTCCTCACAGTTTCAACTACACCCTTTGCAGATTTTAGTTTCTGCCTGTAGGTTGGGATAAGATGAATCAGACAGTGGTGCGTATGTGTCTTTTCAGGTTGAAAATCTGTCATGGTCATACACTGATCAGCCAAAACGTTAAAACCACCTGCCGAATAGGTCCCCCTTGTGCTGCCAAAACAGCTCTGACCCGTCGAGGCATGGATGCCACCAGACCTCTGAAGGTGTCCTCTGGTATCTGGCACCAAGACATTAGCAGCAGATCCTTTAAGCCCAGTAAGTTGTGAGGTGGAGCCTCCATGGATTGGACTTGTTTTTCCAGCACATCCCACAGATGCTTGATCGGATTGAGATCTTGGGAACTTGGAGGCCATGGCAGCACATCAGACTCTGTCATATTCTTCAAACCATTCCTGAGCAAATTTTGCAGTGTGGCAGGGTGCATTATCCTGCTGAAAGAGGCCACTGCCATCAGGGAATACCATTGCCATGAAGGGGTCTACTTGGTCTGCAATACAGTAGGGAAGTGTCATGTGTCAAAGTAACCCCCGCATGAATGTCCAGGACTCAAGGTTTCCCCCGCAGAACATTGCCTACAGCATCACACTACCTCCACCGGCTGGGCTTCTTCCCATAGTGCATCCTGGTGCCATCTCTTTCCCAGGTAGATGACACTCACGCACCCGGTCGTCCACATGATGTAAAAGAAAATGTGATCCATCAGTCCAGGCAAGCCTTCTTTCATTAATCTCTGGTCCAGTTCTGATGCTCAAGTGCCCATTGTTGGTGCTTTCGGCAGTGGACAGGAGTCATTATGGGTTTTGTGACTGGTCTGCAGCTACGCAGCCCCATACGCAGCAAGCTTCGATGCGCTGTGTGTTCTGACACCTGTCTGTCATAGCCAGCATTAACTTTTTCAGCAATTCGAGCTACAGTAGCTCTTCTGTGGGCTCAGACCCAGATGGGCTAGCCTTCGCTCCCCACACACATCAATGAGCCTTGGGCATTCTTTAAACCTCACTAACTCTACGCCCTATTGGAAACATTGGATTAAACTTCATTATTATTTCTTTACTTGTTTGTCTGCCACAGTCGTGCCACTGCTAACATTGCAGAGTAAAGTCTGGTTTAAATTTAATGTCAGTTTCTCGCTGAAAGAATCGTTTTTTTTGTCTTTTGTCTGCCATTTTGTACTTTGGATTATTTACCATTTATTTACTGATGTTTTGGGGCGGCACGGTGGCGCAGTGGTTAGCACGGTCGCCTCACAGCAAGAAGGTTCTGGGTTCGAGCCCCAGGGTAGTCCAACCTTGTGGGTTGTCCCGGGTCGTCCTCTGTGTGGAGTTTGCATGTTCTCCCCGTGTCTGCGTGGGTTTCCTCCGGGTGCTTCGGTTTCCTCCCACAGTCCAAAGACACGTAGGTCAGGTGAATTGGCCGTACTAAATTGCCCCTAGGTATGAATGTGTGTGTGTGTGTGTGTGTGTGTGTGTGTGTGTGTGTGTGTGTGTGTGTGTGTGTGTGTGTGTGTGTGTGTGTGTGTGTGTGTGTGTGTGTGTTGGCCCTGTATGATGGCCTGGCAGCCTGTCTAGGGTGTCTCCCTGCCTGCCGCCCAATGACTGCTGGGATGGGCTCCAGCATCCCCGTGACTCTGAGAGCAGGATAGGCGGGTTGGATAACGGATGGATGGATGGATTATTTGCCTCCCCTCTTTGTCATATTTCAGATTTCATGGATGTCACTGAATGGTAATTAGTTGTGCCATGACTGCGCTTTTCAATTACGGGAGATTGGAAGGCCTATTTATCAACCTACTAATGTGATGACAAATTAAATTTGACTTCCCATCCATTTTCTGTAAATTGTACAAAAAATACACATTTTAACCAACAGATTGATGAATGGGGTCCAGCAAACGGGCCATTTGAGTTAGGTTATCATGCTGTGAAGTGTCGTGATCTACTAAGTGGGCCCAAATGCAGACCCAGACTGGAGGTAAAAGAATGAGATGGGGGTTTTTTTTAGAGCCAGGGGAAGCCTGGAGTTGGGGGGGGTTTTGAGCACCGCCAAGCAAGCAGGGAGGCAGGCAGGCTGACGTGCCAGCGGGTGTGGAAAGAGAGAGCGTAGAGTGGAGGTTTGAAGCGCCGGTGAACAAGCGGGGAGGCAGGCGTGCAGGCAGGCAGATGAGAGGTGGGCAAGTTGGGGTTGAGTGTTGGGGGCTCCTCCTGAAGTCCACTGTCATCTGTCCACTGTTCAGCTCCGGGTTGTTGCGGCCTCGCCAGAGGGCCGGCTGATCAACCTCCCGTCTACTATATGCAGACTCGTCACCATCCCGGATAAGGCCAATGATGGTTGTGTCGTCCACGAAGACGCCACAACCATCACAAAGGCCACTGCGTTGTGGCCGGAGAGGGGGAGGGTTGTGAAAGGTTGCTTTTCAAACCTGCAGTAAAACCCATTGAGATCATCAGCTAGTTGATGGTACCTTGCAGTGTGGGGCGATGGTCTCCTATAGTTGGTAATGTCTTTTAACCCACTCCAGACTGATGCTCAGTGTTTCCATCCCTCCGATGCTAGTTTCAATGCGAGCAGCTCACGGCTTCCTAAGCCATTATTGCGCTCGGCGGCAGACAGCTGGCAGGAAAAAAATGCACAAGGGTGGAGCTTTTGAGCTGATGTCGCCCGCTGGGAGGGAGAACGGCTCCAACTCCCAATGTTCAAGACATCCACCTCTACAGTCAACTTGCCTAGAGAGGTGAAGCATCTCTTGAGCTAAGAGAAGGCTTCGTCAGCCTCAGGGGTCCAAGAAAAGGAGAATGCGGACGAGGTAAGCCCGTCGAGAGGGGTGGCAATGTGACTGTAGTCTCAGACGAATCTCCGTTAAAAGTTGGCAAACCCAAAGAACCGTTGGAGCTGTTTGGGGGATAAAGTTTGGGCTACTCTGCCACTGCCAGGGTCTTTCTGGGTCTGTCTTGGCCACACTCAGGAATGTATCCAGAGAAGGCTACTGAAGTGACATGAAATTCACATCTTTCTGCCCTTACACATAATTTATTGTATAAAAGTCTTTGCAGCACCTTCCTGATGTGCTGGTGTGCCCCTACAAGTTATGGGGGAAAATGAGGATGTCATTAGGATAAACACGGAGCGATTGACAACGTCTCGAAGAGCGTTGTTAATGGCGTTCGAACTCCCAGCTGAGAAACAGCTAGAAAACAGGCTGAAGTTCTGTGCCTCTCACGTCATGGTCACGACCGATTCTTGCTTCTTGGTTGTTTGTGTGCTCAGTGACCCCTGTCCCAGCCATTTTTCTCTTGCCATTGTGTGCTCACTAAGCCATGTTTAAGTGAGACACAGGGCGGCAGATTTGGAACAGTCCGAGTTTTTTTTCCCCCTTCGTGAGTAGGGGTTCGTCCATCTTGTTGGCCAGAGAGCGGACATTTGCCATGTGGATTGACAGATGGACATCTACCAGGTGTGTTCAAGTGATGAAAAGTTTTGGTTACACTTTATTTTAGGGGGCCGGAAGTTGCCTAGTAATTTCCTAGTAAAAAGGAGGTAATTATCACGTAATTTCTTAGAAATAAGGTTGAAATTACCTTGTAATTTGGGTTAGGGTTAGGGTTAGGTTAGGGTTAGCTGTAAGATTACCTGTAAAAACCACCACCTTATTACTTTTCCACCTTATTTCTAGGAAATTATGTGATATATACCACCTTATTACTACAACCCCCTAAAATAAAGTGTTACCAAGTTTTCAGCTGATCAATACATAAACAAAAAACAAGTTCATTAGGAAATGAAACTGCTCCTCATGGCTGACCACTTCCACACCTCTATGTGATCTACCGGTAAGAAGACAGACAGCAGACAGTTAGTTGGTAACACGTGATGTGATGTACGTAGCAGGCCGACAGGGATAGATGGGTGTGAGAACGTGGGGAAAGGCAGGGGTTTTATTTACTACTAAATCTAGATAGATGGCTCTCAGTTCTGACAGTACACACTAACCTACACACGTGACACTTATATGCTGTCACATATATTAAACTACACACAAGAAAACAGCACACAAATTGCAAAACATACGCATTTGTGCACAGCACAGATAACCCCACACAGACACACACAAAGGATGTAAAAACTTCTAAGCTAACTGCTAGCCCATGCAGACCGGCAGTTCCGATAACACCCAGACAGCATCCGGATGTGGGCCGCTTCAGGCAGTGATGCGGCACTGATGGTCTTCTTCTGGCCCTGACAAAATGGATGTGAGCCTGAAGTGGCCCACATGTATAACAGCAAATATGGCCCAAATATGCCAAATCAAACGTGGGCCTTTTCTGGCAAAGATGTGGTGCTCCTGGCAACATGTGGTCTGGATGTGACCCTGAAGTGGCCCGTGTGGGAAATGGTGAATATGGCCCAAATATCACAAAACAAATATGGGCCACCTTTGGCAAATATGTGGCATGTGCGGCATGGCTATGGCTTGGTTCTGGCCCAGATCTGGCAAACGGGCGCACCGCCCAAGTGCCATCATTCCACACGGTATGTGGGCCGGATGAAAGAAAGATTAAAGTCCGGTGTGGGACGAGTCCGGGCCACAGGAGTTTTGCTGTCTGGGCACCGAGGGCGGTCTGGCGGCGGCCTCGCCTAGCGTTGCCGGTGTTTTTGGTGTAGTCGTGTGGAGTGCGGGGAGGTGTGTCGAAGGTGTCTAGCTGGGAGAGCCGGCACTGGATCGGCTGGGAGAGCCTGGTCTGCTGCGTCCGGTGGGCCCAGGGACCACGGCCCTGCCTGGAGCTGCGCCCGAGGAGGAAACACCGAGGGCGGTCCGACAGGATGTGGAAGCGGGGCGGGCTAAGCGAACTGCTAGCCCGTGCAAGCCGGCAGTTCTGACAGTTCGTTCACTTGGAAAGTGAATTTTTTCCCCAGATATGTTGGATATATGTATTTGTGTAGTTTTTTGTAGTTTGGATATGTGTGTTCTTGTAGTTTGGATGTGTGTTCTTGTCGTTGTGTTGCACTGCTGCGGGCTGGGGGGGGAAACGATATTTCATTTCATTTCATGTGCACAGGTGCGTGGAATGAAACGACAAATACATGTTGCTGATCCCTGATATTGTGTAACGGTGGGTCGGCTCAGTAAAGCTCTCGAAGAATACACACAGCGTGTTGAGGCCCTGCTGGGGGATGGAAAGGTAGCTACACCCAGAGGATGTAGCTCGAACTAAAATCAGATGTAAAGCATTGCTAAGTTGTCATCACCACTTTTTTCCTTTTATTATTTATCACTAAAACTGTATAGCCGCCAGAAGGGTGGCCGTCACAAAAACTGCCTGGTAGAAGAACGGGAAGGCGGGGGGGTGGGGGATGTGTGTGCTGAGACAAGCAGCAAAATGGTGTGCATGTGTGCATGTGTGTGTCTGTGCACACATGCATGCATATATACCCTTGCACACATCTGTTTGTGTGTGTGTGTGCACATGCATGCATATATACCCTTGCACACGTCTGTTTGTGTGTGTGTGTGTGCACACATGCATGCATATATACCCTTGCACACGTCTGTTTGTGTGTGTGTGTGCACACATGCATGCATATATACCCTTGCACACATCTGTTTGTGTGTGTGCACACATGCATGCATATATATACCCTTGCACACGTCTGTTTGTGTGTGTGTGTGCACACATGCATGCATATATACCCTTGCACACACCTGTTTGTGTGTGTGCACACATGCATGCATATATACCCTTGCACACATCTGTTTGTGTGTGTGTGTGTGCACACATGCATGCATATATACCCTTGCACACGTCTGTTTGTGTGTGTGTGTCCACACATGCATGCATATATATACCCTTGCACGCGTCTGTTTGTGTGTGTGTGTGTGTGTGTGTGTGTGTGTGTGTGTGCATGGGCATCCAAACCTGCATCTCCTTCTGAGACAGCGAGATGATTGCGCACATTAATCTTATTTTAATAATACATGAAATTTGAAAGGGGTTTAGCCAGGGATTGGACACGTTTAGTGCAGCTCAGTATCACACAAGTGTACTCTAGCCTACTGAGCGAGTTTACAGCTGCTCTATTCGTTTGGCCGTGCTAGGTTGTTCTCGGAGAATATTAGCTGGCAAAGATCAGAGTGGGAAATTGCTCCCCGCTCATATACATAAGCATAACGACTGTGAAACGAGATGGTCCCCACAGATAAGGCTGGTGAACCACAAGTAAGGCTTATAACTCTTCTCTCTCCTGCCCACTTGACCGAGTTTCTGTCAGTTTGTGTTTTCGTTTATGACTGTATGAGGTTTCATAATGTATCCATATCAGTATGAATACACATTGTGTGTGTGTGTGTGTGTGTCTTTCAACAAGTCCTCCATCCCATACGACCACATTGGTCATTTGTCCTCTAATCCAGTGGTTCTCCACCTTTTTGGGGTCCTGGACCCCCTGCGTATTTTTGATCTACCCTGAGGACCCCTCGACCTGATCTTGGGGGAGGGGGGTTGCAATTTGATAGAAACAGTAGAAACTGCATTTTAAATTGCATTATAGCATTTATTCACTCTTTGGGGCAAAAATAAGAGCTTTCAGTTGTAACTTAGATATAGTTAACAAAACAGAAATCTTATGCAGTAACTTTCAGATATATGTAACAAAACAGAATATGTATTCAGTAACTTTCAGATATATGTAACAAAACAGAATATGTATTCAGTAACTTTCAGATATATGTAACAAAACAGAATATGTATCCAGTAACTTTCAGATATATGTAACAAAACAGAATATGTATTCAGTAACTTTCAGATATACACTACCGTTCAAAAGTTTGGGATCACCCAAACAATTTTGTGTTTTCCATGAAAAGTCACACTTATTCACCACCATATGTTGTGAAATGAATAGAAAATAGAGTCAAGACATTGACAAGGTTAGAAATAATGATTTGTATTTGAAATAAGATTTTTTTTACATCAAACTTTGCTTTCGTCAAAGAATCCTCCATTTGCAGCAATTACAGCATTGCAGACCTTTGGCATTCTAGCTGTTAATTTGTTGAGGTAATCTGGAGAAATTGCACCCCACGCTTCCAGAAGCAGCTCCCACAAGTTGGATTGGTTGGATGGGCACTTCTTGCGTACCATACGGTCAAGCTGCTCCCACAACAGCTCAATGGGGTTCAGATCTGGTGACTGCGCTGGCCACTCCATTACCGATAGAATACCACCTGCCTGCTTCTGCTTTAAATAATTCTTGCACAATTTGGAGGTGTGTTTAGGGTCATTGTCCTGTTGTAGGATGAAATTGGCTCCAATCAAGCGCTGTCCACTGGGTATGGCATGGCGTTGCAAAATGGAGTGATAGCCTTCCTTATTCAGAATCCCTTTTACCCTGTACAAATCTCCCACCTTACCAGCACCAAAGCAACCCCAGACCATCACATTACCTCCACCATGCTTAACAGATGGCGTCAGGCATTCTTCCAGCATCTTTTCATTTGTTCTGCGTCTCACAAACGTTCTTCTTTGTGATCCAAACACCTCAAACTTGGATTCATCCGTCCACAACACTTTTTTCCAGTCTTCCTCTGTCCAATTTCTGTGTTCTTTTGCCCATCTTAATCTTTTTCTTTTATTGGTCAGTCTCAGATATGGCTTTTTCTTTGCCGCTCTGCCCTGAAGCCCAGAATCCCGCAGCCGCCTCTTCACTGTAGATGTTGACACTGGTGTTTTGCGGGTACTATTTAATGAAGATGCCAGTTGGGGACCTGTGAGGCGTCTGTTTCTCAAACTAGAGACTCTAATGTACTTATCTTCTTGCTCAGTTGTGCAACGCGGCCTCCCACTTCTTTTTCTACTCTGGTTAGAGCCTGTTTGTGCTGTCCTCTGAAGGGAGTAGTACACACCGGTGTAGGAAATCTTCAATTTCTTAGCAATTTCTCGCATGGAATAGCCTTCATTTCTAAGAACAAGAATAGACTGTCGAGTTTCAGATGAAAGTTCTCTTTTTCTGGCCATTTTGAGCGTTTAATTGACCCCACAAATGTGATGCTCTAGAAACTCAATCTGCTCAAAGGAAGGTCAGTTTTGTAGCTTCTGTAACGAGCTAAACTGTTTTCAGATGTGTGAACATGATTGCACAAGGGTTTTCTAATCATCAATTAGCCTTCTGAGCCAATGAGCAAACACATTGTACCATTAGAACACTGGAGTGATAGTTGCTTGAAATGGGCCTCTATACACCTATGTAGATATTGCACCAAAAACCAGACATTTGCAGCTAGAATAGTCATTTACCACATTAGCAATGTATAGAGTGTATTTCTTTAAAGTTAAGACTAGTTTAAAGTTATCTTCATTGAAAAGTACAGTGCTTTTCCTTCAAAAATATGGACATTTCAATGTGATCCCAAACTTTTGAACGGTAGTGTATGTAACAAAACAGAATATGTATTCAGTAACTTTCAGATATATGTAACAAAACAGAATATGTATTCAGTAACTTTCAGATATATGTAACAAAACAGAATATGTATTCAGTTACTTTTAGATATATGTAACAAAACAGAATATGTATTCAGTAACTTTCAGATATATGTAACAAAACAGAATATGTATTCAGTAACTTTCAGATATATGTAACAAAACAGAATATGTATTCAGTAACTTTCAGATGTATGTAACAACAGAAGTTTTATGCAGTAACTTTTAACAATGCAAACGGGAGCGAGATCTCTTATTAAAATACAATAAATTACACTTGTGAAACAGATGTAATTAGAGAAAAAAGTCCTGTTACCCTTTATAGTTCAGGTAGATAAAGGTCTGTCACATTTGAGTAAAATAATCCTATTTCTATAAATGTCATAGGGTCTTTTTTTTAAATATGTTATTTTCACGGACCCCTTGCAATTACACCACGGACCACTAGGGGTCCGCGGAACCCCGGTTGAGAAACACTGCTCTAATACGACCCACAGGAGCGTTTCCTAAATTAGCGCCCCCTACCGGCGGCAGGAGACATGCCACAGATACTTTTCGCCTCTGTGCATTGTGGGTTTTTAAAACAACTCGAGAACAACAGAATGTGTAGTCAGTGTGTGTGTTTGTGTTGTTTCCCCGTCTAGTATAGTAAGTAAGATCGCTATTGGCAGCGTGTTTACCTATGAGTAACGTCATAAGAGCTAGCTTAACGCTAGCCACAAGTTAGAAAGTCAGCTAGCGTGGACATTATAACCGCTATGTGACATTACACTTTGCTTTTATTACTATTCGTCCCCACCACAGCTTATGGGAGGAGATCGCTTATTGTTACGGGGGAAGTAACGCGTTATAATGATGGAGGGCCGCGAGGAAGTAGCTTAAAATGTCACTATAGGTCGTAATGAGCTGCTTGTACTCGTCCCGGGTCGCCCTCTGTGTGGAGTTTGCATGTTCTCCCCGTGTCTGCGTGAGTTTCCTCCGGGTGCTCCGGTTTCCTTGCACAGTCCAAAGACATGTAGGTCCCCAGACAGCATCCGGATGTGGGCCACTTCAGGCAGTGATGCGGCACTGGTGGCCTTCATCTGGCCCTGACAAAATGGATGTGAGCCTGAAGTGGCCCACATGTATAACAGCAAATACGGCTCAAATATGCCAAATCACATGTGGGCCTTTTTTGGCAAAGATGCGGTGCTCTGGGCAACATGTGATCTGGATGTGACCCTGAAGTGGCCCGTGTGGTAAATGGTGATTATGGCCCAAATATCACAGAACAAATATGGGCCACCTTTGGCAAATATGTGGCACATGCGACATTGCTATGACTTGGTTCTGGCCCAGATCTGAAAAAACAGGAGCGGACCGCCCAAGTGCCATCATTCCACGCGGTATGTGGGCCGGATGAAGTGTCAGTGTGGGACGGGTCCGGGCCACAGCAAATTTTGCTATCTGGGTAAGATGAATCAGCCATACTAAATTGTCCCTAGATGTGAATATGTGTGTGTGTGTGTGTGTGTGTGTGTGTGAATGTGTGTGTGTGTGTGTGTGTGTGTGTGTGTGTGTGTGTGTGTGTGTGTGTGTGTGTGTGTGTGTGTGTGTGTGTGTTGGTCCTGTGATGGCCCGGCAGCCTGTCCAGGGTGTCTCCCTGCCTGCTGCCCAGTGACTGCTGGGATAGGCTACAGCATCCACACGATCCTGAGAGCAGGATAAGTGGTTTGGATAATGGATGGATGGACAACTAGCAGAAATGTGACATTGTTACATTAAATCAAATCAGTTTTATTTGTATAGCCCAATATCACAAATTACAAATTTGCCTCAGTGGGCTTAACAGCAACACAACATCCTGTCCTTAGACCCTCTCATCGGATAAGGAAAAACTCCCTAAAAAACCCCTTTAACAGGGAGAAAAAATAGGAAGAAACCTCAGGGAGAGCAACAGAGGAGGGATCTCTCCCAAGACAGACAGCGTGCAATGGATGTTGTGTTCATGCAATTTACATAATACAACATTGAAAGAGGATAACAGAATTATAATGGACATAACATTTATGAAGAACATGATGCACAGGATGCCAAGCAGTGTCCACATGCCAACGGAGCAGTCCAGGACCTGAGCCACGTGACCAGCATCACCATGTAATAAGAAAAACTTAGGTGAGGAGAGGAAGGGCAGGCAGCATCCAAATGGCGGCCACCATCACCACGGAGACCTGGGAGGAGAACCGACCGCACATGCACGCAAGAGAGACTCACATGACACCATTCAAACACAGAGAAAGAGAAAGGAGAAGACATCATTCAGAGAGAGAGAAAAGACATGTTAGAGAAGAGAACAGTTTGCAATAGTCATTAGCCATAATCAATTAAGTCATCCATTCGTCATAATCTATACTCGATAATCTAAACTCGACGATCTCGTCGGCAGAACAGTGGTTGGTAAATTCATTGAGACAGAAACCGACCCGCCATGCAGTCCAGGTTGTGAAGCACTCAACTTAAAGGCAGCTAATTGTAAGCTAAGACAAAAAGATGAGTTTTAAGTCTGGATTTAAAGACTCAACAGACTCTGATGGTCTGATGGCAGCAGGCAGGTTACTCCACACGAACGGGGCCCGGTAGGAAAAGGCCCCGCTGCCACCAGCTGACTTCTTTTTAACTTGGGGTACACACAGGAGCCCTGTATTTTGAGAACGAAGTGCTGGAGATGGACTGTTAGGTTTAAGGACATCAGACAGGTAGGATGGAGCAAGTCCATTTAGGATGTTATAAGTCAGCAGAAGCACCTTGTATTCTGATCTAATGTGGATAGGAAGCCAATGAAGGGAGGCAAGAATTGGTGTAATATGTCAAATTTCCTAGTTTTAGTTAGGATTCTAGCAGCAGCAGCATTCTGAACCATCTGAAGACTTTTAGTACTAGAATGTGGCAGACCTGAAAACACAACATGACAGTAATCAAGTCCGGATGAAACAAGTGCATGTATTAGAGTCTCTGCATCAGCCATGGAGAGAAAATACCAACTTTTAGCTATGTTACGTAAATGAAAAAAGGCAGTCTTGGTCATTTCTTTAATGTGCTTATCAAAGGAAAGGCTGGGATCAAACGTAACACCAAGATTTTTGGCTGCCACACTTTGTGAAACCACAGAGTTGTCGATCGTTATCGTTACTTGATCAAATTGGTGTCTGTGTCTAGCAGGGCCAATGACCAGCATCTCGGTTTTATCTGGATTTAAAAGCAGAAAGTTAAGTGACATCCAGTTTTTCACAGTAGCCAAGCAGGCCTCTAAGTTAGTGATTTGAGTATGATCATCAGCCCTTATAGGCACATACAGCTGAGTATCATCAGCATAGCAATGGACATTTATTCCGTAACTGCGTATAATTTGGCCAAGAGGTGTAATGTAAAGAGAGAAAAGTAGAGGGCCAAGTACTGAGCCCTGTGGCTCTATACTTGGCCCATTACAAAACATACAAAAAAAACCTGAATTATCTTATACATCACAATGTCATATATATATATATATATATATATATATATATATATATATATATATATATATATATATATATATAAACTCTGAAAAGTGCAGAGATTTGAAAATATTCCCCTACATCATCACAATGGCCTACTGGTTCGCCTCA
>NC_079215.1:7341615-7345295 GCF_029633865.1 Lampris incognitus | reverse complement strand
GACTTCAGACTAGATGGAGACCTGTTTAACATCCGTAGTCTGAGCACATCATGGCGTTACAGTACGCAGATGACTGTGCAGTTGTGGCCCACACATCCGAGGCACTACAAGCTACCCTTGCAGCTGCTACAAGGGTGTATGGTAGGCTGGGGCTCTCTATAAATGTGGCAAAGACTGAAGTAGTACGCCAGTGGGCATCTACTCCTCCATCTCATTCACCAACCTTCAACATCTCCGACAAACCACTTGCAACAGCGGGATCCTTCAAATACCCGGGCAGCTTCCTCTCTGACGACTGCAGCCTCGACAGGGAGATGCAAAACCGGATTAAACAAGCGTCGTCCTCTTTTGGCAGACTTAGAAGAAGGTCTTTCAAAACAAAGACCTCAACCTCCACACCAAAATATCTGTCTACTTGGCAGTTGTCATCACGACTCTCCTCTACAGCTGTGAGGCGTGGACCCTGTACAGCCGCCACCTCAGGATGCTTGAGGCCTTCCACATCAGATGCCTACAATGCATCCTGAGGAGAACCTGGCGTGACCGAGTGCCCCATACTGAAATACTCCGCAAGACCAACTGCATCAGCATGGAGGCCACCGTCACCCAGCACCAACTTCGATGGCTCGGCCACGTCATCAGGATGCCGAAGGAGCGCTTACCGCGTAAAGTGCTGTATGGCCAGCTACATCTTGGCCGCCGCTTGGCAGGGGGCCAGAAAAAAACGGTACAAAGACCAGCTGAAGACCATCATAAAAAAGTGCGGCCTGAACCCGAGCCAGCTGGAAGACGCCGCCGCCCAACGCTCATCTGGCGGCAGCTCTGTCAACAAGGGGTGCAAAACCTCGAGAAGGACCGCGGTGATCGACGGACCAGAAGACGTCTGAAGAGACATGAAGCCACTACCACACCTACACCCCCACCACCTACACCCCCAGTCAGTACACCTACACCCCCAGTCAGTGCTCTCACCTGTTCTGTCTGCGGCAGACATTGTGGATGGCGGATTGGGCTTTACAGCCATAAGAAGACTCACAAGTGACAGAGGCAGGATTGTCATCATCGGACACGACGGACAACCTAAAGCAGTGTGTGTGTGTGTATGTGTGTGTCTGCCTGTCTGTCCATATGCCCCTTTTCCACTACATGGTACCGGCAGTTGAACAAAAGACACACGAGGCCTATGATAAGGCCCACCATGCAGGACATAACATCGGTCTGTGACAGAAGTGGACGATGTTGTCGCTGTCATGCGGGCCTGGTGGCCCCCTGCGTGCTTGCCGAGTTTAAACCGCATCACCGTCATCATCGTTTCCATGGACTGCCGAAGAGGACATGGTAGAGGCTCGACTCGACTCACCTGTTTTTTTTTTTTTAATTTTCTGTTACTGGAAAGTACCGGTATCCAGTGGCGCCGTAAGTGGGTATAATGTTATGAAGATGCTAAGGACGCCAGACTAGAGGGGGCGCCACAACGGTGCTCAATTATTTCTAGTTTTTCTCCTTACCCCACCTGATTACCCAATGGCATATGGCCAGATCTTGCCGAAGACCTCTCTGATTCGCGGTCCACAGGAAGGACAGATCCACGAGGAAGGAGAGAGCCACAGGAAGGAGAGATCCACAGGAAGGAGAGATCCACAGGAAGGAGAGATCCACAGGAAGGAGAGAGCCACAGGAAGGACAGATCCACAGGAAGGAGAGATCCACAGGAAGGAGAGAGCCACAGGAAGGACAGATCCACAGGAAGGACAGATCCACAGGAAGGAGAGAGCCACAGGAAGGACAGATCCACAGGAAGGACAGATCCACAGGAAGGAGAGAGCCACAGGAAGGACAGATCCACAGGAAGGAGAGATCCACAGGAAGGAGAGAGCCACAGGAAGGACAGATCCACAGGAAGGAGAGATCCACAGGAAGGACAGATCCACAGGAAGGACAGATCCACAGGAAGGACAGAGCCACAGGAAGGACAGATCCACAGGAAGGACAGATCCACAGGAAGGAGAGATTCACAGGAAGGAGAAATCCACAGGAAGGAGAGAGCCACAGGAAGGAGAGATCCACAGGAAGGAGAGATCCACAGGAAGGACAGATCCACAGGAAGGACAGATCCACAGGAAGGAGAGATCCACAGGAAGGAGAGATCCACAGGAAGGAGAGATCCACAGGAAGGAGAGATTCACAGGAAGGACAGATCCACAGGAAGGACAGATCCACAGGAAGGAGAGAGCACAGGAAGGACAGACCCACAGGAAGGACAGATCCACAGGAAGGAGAGATTCACAGGAAGGAGAGATCCACAGGAAGGAGAGAGCCACAGGAAGGAGAGATCCACAGGAAGGAGAGAGCCTCAGGAAGGGACAGATCCACAGGAAGGACAGATCCGCAGGAAGGAGAGATTCACAGGAAGGAGAGAGCCACAGGAAGGAGAGATCCACAGGAAGGAGAGATCCACAGGAAGGACAGATCCACAGGAAGGACAGATCCACAGGAAGGAGAGATCCACAGGAAGGACAGGTCCACAGGAAGGAGAGAGCCACAGGAAGGACAGATCCACGGGACAGGAGAGATCCACAGGAAGGAGAGCTCCACAGGAAGGAGAGAGCCACAGGAAGGACAGATCCACAGGAAGGACAGGTCCACAGGAAGGAGAGATCCACAGAAGGACAGATCCACAGGTTCAGTCTGGGCTATGGTGGACCACATTCCTTTTTGTTAAGAGCATTTTATATGTAAATTTGCCAAACTAAGAAGACGGGTCCCTTATTGGAGAAGCTGCTGATGAGGGGCTTGTTGGGCGAGCTGGTAGCATGGGGGTGAAGGTAGAGGAAGGGGTTTAACGTTTAGAGAAGTCAGGAAAAGAATAACATAATTATATAATTAGATTATTATAGTCTTTATAGGGGCGCAAAATCCCTGGCGGCGCCTCCGCCGGTATCACGGCACGATCTTCTCGGGGTAAATATTTCCCCGGCTAAGGCCCCCTTGTCGCATGTTTAGCGCATTTTTAGGTAGCTAACGTTCTGCCCGTTTAAAAAGATGGCGAAACACAGCCTTTGTGGCAAAATGACGTTAATTTCATATTTTATTTTTTATAGATAATGAAAATATTATTCAAGCTTGATGCAGTCAAGCTCGTCAGTCAGTTTGCTAGTTTATGTCCTGGCTAAATTACTGTGATACGTGAAATTCTGTATGTAGTGTTCGTTGCCAACCAAAGGAAGCAATGATCTGATAACCAATCAATCAATCTCTTGATGCTGTGTGGAGCCACGAATCAACTATTGTAGTGAATTCGGGGGGGGGGGGCAACCGCAGGAACCGGCACAGCCGGGGCGCGAACCCGTGCCTCCCGCACCGCGGGACACATCGTTAACCGCACGACTAAAGGGTCCGAGCAACTGGCCACGCGCTAACGTGTCTACTTCTCCATGCACGTTACATTACCCCCCCCCCCCTTCGGGATAGGGCGCCCCCGGTCGGATCCCAGCCGGGACGCGGTTCCCCGGCTGCCCCCTCGAACAGTGTAACGTGCATGGAGAAGTAGATCCTTTAGTCGAGCGGTTAGCGATACGGGTTCGCGTCCTGGCTGCGGCGGTTCCTGCGGGTGCCCCCCCCCCGAATTCGCTCCGCTATATTCACACTGGGTACAAATACAGCTGACCAAACTTAACGTT
>NC_079215.1:7004115-7026615 GCF_029633865.1 Lampris incognitus | reverse complement strand
CCGTCAGGACGCCCCGATAGGGTTTCGGTTGTGCATGTTTGTTTAAAGCAGGGGGCGCTACTCCACAAGCAGTTCTATGGTTCTCCGCTAACTGGACATTTTGGGCCTTTCCAGAGGCATTGATCACCTGCAAAGCCACCACGTCCCCCGGTCCATCAATTCAGTCTATCGAGGAATACACCTAGGACTGCTGCTACCCCTATAGGAATAACAGGATTTATACCCAATTTCCCCTCGGGAGGTGAATAAAGTATTCTGATTCTGATTATTATGGAGGTTTACTCCTCTAGCTCCACCGAGTTCTGCTCTGTTGTCTCCTGCCAACGTTACCAGGGTTACCGCGAGGAGGGTGTGGCTCCTCGCCACGCATGGACGGTCTTTCATCATGGAGAGGCGATATTTTGCGCTTCACATGATGCTGGGGTGTATGGAGACCAGTCTAGGACGCCACGAAAGGCCCTCTAGGAAAGGTACTACTCCTACACTCAACCTCTTAGTAGTAGTAAATTACGTTTAAAGGAAATTTTTGGTCAATAAAGGGGCAGATGACACAATGCTACTCCTTTTAAAGTTCGAGAAACCCGAACACCAGAAGTCTCCAAGTGTTGAAGCGGCTCATCCGGACTCGAGCTTTAGTGGGACAAACGCGTCATCGCTCATCTAAGGGACTTCGTCAGTCTCAGCTGACTGCAAGTACCCACAACCTTATAAACAGTACAGCCGCATGATGACCGAAACTGGCACATCCGCTCATAACCGAAACAAGCGATCGGTCTGATATGCAAATTGCCGTGACCATTAATTAGAGTTAAAATGCAGTGGCCACGTGCATTATCTAGTCACAGAGGAGTGGGGAACGGCTGCAATCACAGCATTGTAAGAAGGCGACAGACCGACCGACCGAGCCGGAGGTTCGAACCGGCGATCCCCGTGTTGGTAGGCGACGGAATAGACCGCCCAGCCACCCGGTCGCCCCTATGTCACATTGGCCACATCAACTTCACGTTTCGATTATTTTTTTTTTCCTGCCAGTTGTTTCTAACATGTACTTGTTTGCCTCTGCGAAAGTGTACATCCTACCTGGTGAAAGGATTTCACCCACAGTATTATGGAAAGTGTCTCCGGCCATGGTTCATAGTGCCAGCCGGCATTATGTAACCCAGTTCCATAGTCTGCATAAGCAACCAATTCAGTATCAGAGAGGAGCTGCAGATTTTAGCTTTAATTGGGTGGTGCTCGATACCTTTTCTGGGTAAATACAGGTATCAGTGAGGAAACAAAGGGCCCATCACAGCTGGGGAAACTCTTTTCTTTTTTTAAGCCCACATCCTGTGTGGAGCAGGGAGGCAAGCCGCCAGGCTCGCGCTGCCACATCCTCCTGTAGACAAGGAGAAGACAGGACCCCCGGAGGAGGCTGAGCGGAGAATTAATGATCGTTCTGTATGCAAAGGCCATGGTTCAAAAGGCGCTTGGGCTGATGCGAACCGGCGAAACCCCATTAACTTCACGACGGAGTCTGTCAGACGTAATGTGCTCCGTCTTTTTATCTCACTCACGCTCCCTTCTTTTCTGTATACTCCTCCGTCTCTTTCTCACCGTCTCTTTCTCAGCTCCTCTTTTTTTTTTAAATTTCCCATATCTGTCTCTTAATCTCCCTGCTCTCTGCCTCTCCTGTGTTTCCTCTCCTTGTATTCATGTCTCTCTTTCTAAGACTACGCCAATAATCCATCCATTATCCGAACTGCTTATCCTGCTCTCAGGGTCGCGGGGATGCTGGAGCCTATCCCAGCAGTCATTGGCGGCAGGTAGGGAGGCACCCTGGACAGGCCGCCAGGCCATCACACAGGGCCCACACACACACATTCATACCTAGGGACAATGTAGTACAGCCGAGTCACCTGACCTACATGTCTTTGGACTTTGGGAGGAAACCGGAGCACCCGGAGGAAACCCACGCAGACACGGGGAGAACATGCAAACTCAACACAGAGGACGACCCGGGACGACCCCCAAGGTTGGACTACCACAACCGATCCAACACCAGCTCTCCCAGCCAGACACCTTTGACACACCTCCCCGCACTCCACCGGACGACACTGAAAACACAGTCAAGGCTAGGCGAGGCCGCCGCCAGACCGCCCTCGATGTTATCAGAACTGCCAGTCTGCATGGGCTAGCAGTTAGCTCAGCCTGCCCCGCTTCCACGTCCTGTCAGAACGTCCTCAGTGTTTCCTTTTCGGGCGCACGGCTGTGGTCCCTGGGCCCACAGGATGCAGCAGACCAGGCTCCCTCAGCCAATCCAGCACCAGCTCTCCCAGCCATCAAACGAAGACAAACTTAGATGCAGACACTGACAAAGACACTGCATAGGCGGTACTGGGTGAGGCCAACCACAAACGTAAGTTCATGCCGCCATCTTCCCACACCAGAACCGGGTGAGGCCGCTGCAAACAGGAATTAGTACCGCCATCTTCCCGCCAGCATATTCAAATGTGTCCACTTTTGAGAGTGTTTGCAAAAAGATCTTCCATCTTAACATCTTATATCTCTCCATGTTCCATCTTAATACAGATGGAAGGCCAAGATTGAGTAAAAGATGCTTTTTTTAGATTTAACCATTGTTATTCTGGATGCTGTCTAACATCTGCTCCTTGTCTCACTCTTTCTGCCATTCTCTCTTGTGTCTCTTCCTGCCTTGCACTTTACCTCCGCCCTCCCATTTATTCTTTTACCCTTCACTTCCCCTGTCTCTCCTTCTGTTATACTGTATTTTACCCTTCACTTCCCCGGTCTCTCCCTCTGTAATAATGTATCAGACCACCTCTCCTCCCCTCCTCCCCATTAAAGCACAGCTCCTGGTGTTATAAACAGTAAAGGCATCAGACGCTGAGTTCACATGACCTTTAGTCAATACCAACCGGACACTGTGATTGTGAGGGAATGACGAGTGGGTGGACGGTAACAAGTGGCCAAGATGTAACAAGTGGCCAAGATGTTTTGAGTAAATTTTATAGCTTTATTTCAGTCAAAATTGTAATCAGTTCTCAATATTTTTTTCTGTTATGTTTACGATGTAATTATTCAAATTTGTAATATGCTGAAAATTGTTTTAGTATTATTGCTATTACTGATTATTTACCATTGTGCCGGTAAAGCCTCTCTCTGGGGCACATAACTGAACACATCTGAATTGACTTAAATTGACTTGATTTCTAGTCAAGTTATTTTAAGTCAACATTATTTGTATAGCCCAAAATCAACAAATATTCTCACCAGGCTTTACCATCAGTGATATATAGGACACCCCCTATAGCCTTAGCTGCTCTGATGAGGAGAAACTGCACAAGAAAACCTTATCAGGGGAAAAAAATGGGATAAACCTCAAGAGCAACAGAGGAGGGATCCCTCTTCCAGGATGGACAGACATGCGATAGGTGTCGAATGCACAGAGCAGATGAGCGTATCAATTATAATGTACAACCAGAGGTTATATACAGAGTGAGGTGATGAATTGAATTGAAGTGATTTGGGGATGGTACAGTGGCTTAGAGGTAAGCACTACCTCATCACTGCAAGATGGTCCTGGGTTCAGTTCCAGCTCTTCTTCCGCGTTTGTGTTGCACTGTTCCCCTTTCCTCTTACAGTCCAAAGACACGCATGTTTGGTTAACTGGAATCTATAAATTGTCCATAGGTGTAAAAAGTGTGTGGGCCTTGTCCTGGATATTTCCCTACTCTCCAACCAATGCCTGCTGGAATAGACTCCTGCAACCCCGAATCAGGTTAAGTGAGTATAGATAATGCATGGCTGGAATAATTGAATTGCACTGAGCTAAAACTGAATTGTGTAAAAAGTCCAGCCCCTCTCCAAGAATTTGGTACCAGAGCCCATGCTATGTGTGGAGGTGAGCTCAACTATAGTTTGTACTGCTGCACTTCCCACACCAGCTCAGGCTCCTTCCCTTTCAGAGAGGTGACATTCCATGTCCTGAGGGCCTTTCTGTGATGCCAGAAGTCAGCACGCCCCGGTCCCTGCCTTTGCCTGCTGCCCGGCCTGCATTGCACCCTACCCCAATGCTCATCCCCGCGGGTGTGGGTCTACGGGGTGATTTAGGGGACCGGAGGGTGTGCTCCAATTATCGAGGCATCACTCTGCTCAGCCTACCTAGGAAAGTCTACTCTAGGGTGCTGGAAAGGAGGTTCCAACCGACTGTCAAACCTTGGATCCAGGAGGAACAATGCGGATTCCGCCCTGGCCATGGAACAACGGACCAATTCTTTACCCTTGCGGAAGTGCTGAAGGAGGCATAGGAGTTTGACCAGCCAGTCTACATGTGTTTCGTGGACTTGGAGAAGGCTTACAACCGTGTGCCCCAGGCCACACTGTGGGCGGTACTGCAGGAGTATGGGGTGCCAGGGCAGTTGCTACAAGCCATCCGGTCCTATAACAGAGAGCTGTGTCCGCATTCTCAGCACAAAGTCAAACACGTTTGCAGTCCGCGGTGGTGTAGTGGTCTAAGCATCGGCTTTGTGTCGATGCAGTTGCCCACTGGGGACTGGGGTTCGCGCCCCGGTCTCGTCAGATCCGACTATGGCCGGACTCGATGAAGCAGCAATCATTGGCAACGCTGTCTTCGGGGGGGCGGAGTCGACTTGTGTTCGTCACGTGAATGCGTCTCTGTGTGTGTCGGAAAAAACAGTGGTTCGGCCTGGAGTCGCCTTGTCACGAAAGTGGGGAGGTGGTCTCCTTCGAGACTGCCGGCCGGAGAGATGCAGTTGGCGAACGCATGCAGTACGAGGGTGGGTGTTTGAATTAAAATAGGGATCGATTGGCCACTAAATTGGGAGAAAAAAGGGAAAAATCAGAAATAAATTAAAAAAAAAAAAGTCAAACACGTTTTTGGTGGGTGTTGGACTTCACCAAGGTTGTCCTTGTCTCCGATTCTGTTTGTGATATTCAAGGTCCAGCCGAGGTGAGGACTGTGTCCGTTTTGGGAACCTCAGAATTGCATCTCTGCTCTTTACAGATGTTGTGGTGTTGTTGGCTTCATCAGAACGCGACCTCCAGCGAGCACTGGGGCAGTTTGCAGCTGAGTGTGAAATGGCCGGGATGAGAGTCAGCACCTCCAAGTCTGCCGCCATGGTTCTCTACCAGAAAATGGTGGATTGCTCCCTCTGGGTTGGGGATGAGTTGTTGCCTCAATTGAAGGAGTTCAAGTATCTCGGGGTCTTGTTCACGAGTGAGGGGAGGATGGAGCGGGAGATTGACAGGCAGATTGGTGCAGCATCAGCAATAATGCGGACATTGTACCGGACCATTGTGGTGAAGAGGGAAGCTGAGCCAGAAGGCAAAGCTCTTAATTTACCAGTCAATCTTCATTCCAACCCTCACCTATGGTCATGAGCTTTGGGTAGTGACCAAAAGGGTGAGATTGCGGCTACAAGCGGCTGAAATGAGTTTCCTCTGTAGGGTGTCTGGACTTAGTCTTAGAGATAGGGTGAGGGTGAGGGGCTCGGACATCCGGAGGGAGCTCGGAGTACAGCCACTGGTCCTTCACATCGAAAGGAGCCAGTTGAGGTGGTTAGGGCACCTGATCAGGATGCCTCCCTTTGGAGGTTTACCAGGCATGGCCAAATGGGAGGAGACCCCAGGGTAGACCCAGAACTCGCTGGAGGGACTACATGTGCAATCTGGCCTAGGAACGCCTTAGGATCCCCCAGGAGGAGCTGGAGAGTGTTGCTGGCGACAGCGACATATGGAGTGCCCTACTTAGCTTGCTGCCACCACGACTTGACCCTGGAGAAGCGGTTGATGATGAGATGAGATTAAAGATAAAACTGAATTGAGTTGGGAGAAGCACAGCGTATACCAGCTTAATGTACATGTCTTGGATAAACTGCAGTCACCCCCATGACCCCAACAGGGCATAAGCAGGTATACAGGAAATCAATTGCATTACAAAATCCATATTCAGCAAATAGACTATTTCATTTTATCTTTTTACATTTTTGAGTCAACTGATAACAGACAGATGAAGAACTAATTGTTTACTGTACGTTGCTGGATGGTGAATCAGTATTATTTTACCTGGCAGTTGGAAAACAAGACATGGTGCAACTTGTTGCAATCTCGAGTTTATCCCAGAAAGTTGAACCAGTTCATCTGGACACAACATTTATCGAGAGAATTGTTTCATCACTCATCTAAAAGCCCTGACACACCAATGTCGGGACGTCGGTGAGCGTCTGTGACCCTTGTTTTCGCGGTGTGTCCCGCATCATCGCCACTAGTCAGACCCCTGTCGGCAGCCCGTCGGTGAGAGAGATCACTCCGATTGGCTGTTCAGCTTAGCGAGTCAGTGCTAAGCCAGCAAATCAGGGCCATGGGCTGTAGTCTTTGCAGTGTGTTCAAGTGCTACTTTTTGGCCCAGACGGCAGGCGACGTGAGGCGACGCAACAGTCGGCCTTCGCCGCCGCTAGTCGGTTTGGTGTGTCTGGGCCCTAAGTGACCTCTTCGGTCTCAACTGACTGCAGGTATCCCCATCCTCATAAACAATACAGAGGCATAACAACCGAAACCAACGATCGGTTTCATATGCAAATCGCCCTGACTATCAACTAGAGTGGTAAATGTGTACTACTCAGAGGATAGGGGAACATTTACAATCACAGCATTGGAAGATGGTGACAGATGATTCAGCTTTCTGGGATTTCCTCACCCGGATTTACCGGGCATGCGTCAAGACAACTCGAGTTTATGTCTTGTTGTGAGTTTGTCTTGTTTGTGTGTTTATGGCTGCAGAGATAAAATGTGGGGATAAATGTGCGTTAATTTGCGCGCATGCCTCAATGCACGCAAATTAACACTAACTGAGTGTTAAAACTTGCATTTTAACACTCAATTAGTGTTAAAATGCAAACACACTTATTCCAGTTGGAAAGAGATTTACTGTAAAATGTTTATCTTATAATGCATTTGGCAATATTGTCCAAGGCTAGTGACAATAATTATTTTGATATTCACAGGGGAATAAGCCCACTGAATTTGTAATTTGTGATATTGGGCTATACAAATAAAATTGATTTGATTTGATTTGAATTCTAGATATTCCCACCTTATTGTAGGTTCTAGTACTAATACTACTAGTAATAGCAGGGTTACTACGCTACCACAGTTAATTTGCACAACTGACTTTAGCAAAAATAAGAGCTTTTTATCATCCATATAATTAAAAGTAGGTTATTAGTCATAAGACCTGTCTAAACTGTGTAAGTCTGCCACACGACGACAACCGTGTGTAAAACTGAAAGGTTAGGCCACAGAGGAGGGCAACTTGTCAGATCACCTAAGCAGTTCACGTACCAATGGCACAGCGTTGTTGCCATTTACCCCCTGTCATGACCAGTGAGCCTCAAAATGCCACCAACTGTTCACATATACATCATACCAGAGAGACAGACGGACGGACGGAGAGCGAGACAGACAGGGAGAGAGACGGAGCAGAAAGAAGACTTATAAAAGTCACAGCAAAAGGAAGCAGAGAAAGAACAGAAACAGGATAAACAGAAGGAGATAAAAGTGGGCGTCCGGGTGGCGTAGCGGTCTATTCCGTCGCCTACCAACGCGGGGATCGCCGGTTCGAATCCCCCGTGTTCCCTCCGGCTTGGTCGGGCGTCCCTAGAGACACAATTGGCCGTGTCTGCGGGTGGGAAGCCGGATGTGGGTATGTGTCCTGGTCGCTGCACTAGCGCCTCCTCTGGTCGGTTGGGGCGCCTGTTCGGGGGGGACTCCTGGTGAAACTCCTCACTGTCAGGTGAAAAGAAGCGGCTGGCAACTCCACATGTATGGGAGGAGGCACGTGGTAGTCGGCAGCTCTCAAAGCTGATCATCAGCCGAGGGACCCGGTGCTCAACACCCACTTCTGCAGCTGGATGTTGGACTTTCTGGCAGGCAGAGCCGAGGTGGAGAGGATGGGCAGCATCACCTCCTCCTGATTGATTCTTAACACCGAGGCCCCACAGGGCTAAGTGGTAAACCTGCTCCCGTACTCCCTGTTCACCCACGACCACGTGGCCCACCACAGCTCCAATTCCATCGTAAAGTTTTCAACAGTAAAGTTTTCCACCGTAAAGTTTTCCACCGTAAAGTTTTCCACCGTAAAGTTTTCCACAGTAAAGTTTGCCGAAGATATAACCAAGTCTGTTTGTCCTTCTTTAAGTAGAAATAAATCAGATGAGACCAGATTTAACTCGTACTGTAAGTGGGGATGTATTCTGGGTCTGGCAGTAGTGTGCTACCAAAGTCCAAAGAATTAAGCAGTGGACCGGAACGTAGTCTCTTCCTTCAGATAAACGTCAAGCTGTCCAACCAAATGCTTGTCCTTCTTTTTTTTTGTTCTCTTCTGCTTCAATTTATAAATTCTGACTTGTCTCTGCAACATAAACGAATAACAAACAATACAGAGTATGTACCGGAGGAGGCATGTGGTAGTCTGCAGCCCCCCCCCCCCTAGCCCCCCGGCTGGGCAGAGGGGGTTAGAGCAGCGACCGGGGCAATTGGCCGGATACAGTTGGGGAGAAAAAGGGGGAAAATATGTCAGCCTCTTCTCGGTGTCTCGTTGAAATGAACTGAGCCAACAGAGAACGGGGGGGGGGGGGACGAGGGGGGGAGAGAGCAGAGGGGGGATAAGCTGGTGCGAGGGCGACTACTACGGGTTTGTCCGTCAGGATTTATGTCATCTGACCTCACTTTCCATGACTGGCAGTACTACTCAAAACATAACAAGAAGTTTCCAACAACAAGAACAACTCACCACATCAGCACGCCATCCACATTTTAGCCCCCGTCTCTGGCAGCATCACAGCGTCAGCACCCGACTGCAAAGTGGGGAAAGTGGATAAGTAGATTTTAGGGATTGCAGAAGAAAAGAAGAAGAAGGAAAAAAAAACCACAAACCACTTTTTTTTGCTGAAACGCTGTTGATAAACGAGCTCGGCGAGACGACGTTAGACTGCCATCACCGGGGAAATCCGGTGATGCAAATTCACATCCACTGCCGCTCCCCGAGCCCTCCGCCAAGTTACCGCCGTCTGTCTCACTTACGGCCACTACACTGCGCCGCCGCTGGTACGGGTGCAAATACGCAAGGGGGGCTACTTAAGGGACACCCCGTCTTCACAGACGTCCCTTTCAGGACATTTTATTCACGCAGCCCGTTGTGCTGCTGCCCGTCGGCCCGTTCTCCAAGATAACAAGAAAAAAATGTCCTCCTTTTTCTCCCTAATTGTATCCGGTCAGCGCCACGGTGGCGCAGGGGTTAGCACGGTCACCTCACAGCAAGAAGGTCCTGGGGTCGTCCCGGGTCGTCCTCTGTGTGGAGTTTACATGTTCTCCCCCGTGTCTGTGTGGGTTTCCTCCGGGGGCTCCGGTTTCCTCCCACGGTCCAAAGACATGTAGGCCAGGTGACTCGGCCGTACTGAATTGGCCCTAGGTATGTGTGTGGGCCCAGTGATGGCCTGGCGGCCTGTCCAGGGTGTCCCCCGCCTGCCGCCCAATGACTGCTGGGATAGGCTCCAGCATCCCCGCCACCCTGAGAGCAGGATAAGCGGTTCGGATAATGGATGGATGTTCGTATCCGGCCAATTACCCCACTCCTCCGAGCCGCCCCGGTCGCTGCTCCACCCCCTCGCCTCCTCCGATACGCGAAGTCGCCAGCCGCTTCTTTTCCCCTGACAGTGAGGAGTTTCGCCAGGCGGACGCAGCGTGTGGGAGGAGGCGCCCCGACCGACCAGAGGAGGCGCTAGTGCAGCGACTAGGACACATACCCACACCGAGCTTCCCACCCGCAGACACGGCCAATTGTGTCTGTAGGGACGCCTGATCAAGCCGGGGGGGTAACGTGGGGAGTCGAACCGGCGATCCCCCATGTTGGTAGGTGATGGAGCCATCTCAGCCTTTTGATAACCCTTCCATGCATCCCCCTCATGACGTCTACAGGCGCTGCACCACCGAGGCCTCAAAGAGCTCAGGTCAGCATGCATGTGAACATGTGGACTGAACCCTTTCTGCACAGCTGGGGTGCGGAGGGGTGAACCGTATGATATGAAAATAAAGTGTCGTAGTCTTAAAGACAGATATTTACAAAGCTAACTAGTTCAGGTCCATTCCTCTTTTCTCAGTTTTCTGGCGCAGCTCCCACTGGAGAGTTTCCACTGCCAGCTCCAACAGTCTCCAGACAGATGGTAAAATACTGCCCCCCACCAACCAAATGTGGAACTGTAACGTGGAGGCAGACCGGTACTGTAGAGGCTGAGGTAAGGGCACACAGCAGTGAGCGAGGGGTTTGTCTGCACCCTGCCGGATCTATCATCTATTATACACTACCGTTCAAAAGTTTGGGATCACCCAAACAATTTCGTGTTTTCCATGAAAAGTCACACTTATTCACCACCATATGTTGTGAAATGAATAGAAAATAGAGTCAAGACATTGACAAGGTTAGAAATAATGATTTGTATTTGAAATAAGATTTTTTTACATCAAACTTTGCTTTCGTCAAAGAATCCTCCATTTGCAGCAATTACAGCATTGCAGACCTTTGGCATTCTAGCTGTTAATTTGTTGAGGTAATCTGGAGAAATTGCACCCCACGCTTCCAGAAGCAGCTCCCACAAGTTGGATTGGTTGGATGGGCACTTCTTTGAGCAGATTGAGTTTCTGGAGCATCACATTTGTGGGGTCAATTAAACGCCCAAAATGGCCAGAAAAAGAGAACTTTCATCTGAAACTCGACAGTCTATTCTTTTTCTTAGAAATGAAGGCTATTCCATGCGAGAAATTGCTAAGAAATTGAAGATTTCCTACACCAGTGTGTACTACTCCCTTCAGAGGACAGCACAAACAGGCTCTAACAGGTACTATTTAATGAAGATGCCAGTTGGGGACCTGTGAGGCGTCTGTTTCTCAAACTAGAGACTCTAATGTACTTATCTTCTTGCTCAGTTGTGCAACGCGGCCTCCCACTTCTTTTTCTACTCTGGTTAGAGCCTGTTTGTGCTGTCCTCTGAAGGGAGTAGTACACACCGGTGTAGGAAATCTTCAATTTCTTAGCAATTTCTCGCATGGAATAGCCTTCATTTCTAAGAACAAGAATAGACTGTCGAGTTTCAGATGAAAGTTCTCTTTTTCTGGCCATTTTGAGCGTTTAATTGACCCCACAAATGTGATGCTCCAGAAACTCAATCTGCTCAAAGAAGTGCCCATCCAACCAATCCAACTTGTGGGAGCTGCTTCTGGAAGCGTGGGGTGCAATTTCTCCAGATTACCTCAACAAATTAACAGCTAGAATGCCAAAGGTCTGCAATGCTGTAATTGCTGCAAATGGAGGATTCTTTGACGAAAGCAAAGTTTGATGTAAAAAAAAATCTTATTTCAAATACAAATCATTATTTCTAACCTTGTCAATGTCTTGACTCTATTTTCTATTCATTTCACAACATATGGTGGTGAATAAGTGTGACTTTTCATGGAAAACACAAAATTGTTTGGGTGATCCCAAACTTTTGAACGGTAGTGTACGTCTATCGATTATAGATCTGGCAGGTTGCAGAGAAACCTGTCAAACCTGTGATCTATTGCAGAGCCTCTTCTATTGTGTTTTTACTCCCCCAGGAGCAGCAGGCAGGGGGCCCGCTGCAGTAAACCCGGCTTTCCCTTGCACATTGAGTCTTCGATCATCCGAATCTTTAAGCGGCTGCAGGACGGCATCAAGTCAGCGACCCGGTCTCACTGGGGAAACCTCTTCAGAGACCAAGATGCATGCTCAGTTCTTCACGGGGAGTCCAGTAGATCACCCCAAACTGCACGTTGAACTGTGACTTCCAGCCGGATGTCTGCTGAGGGACCAGTGAAGCGGCAGGGACCGTCCACAAGGACATGCTAATCATGAAAGGAAGATGTTGATATCTTCATCACAACCAGTCCAAAGACATAGGGGGCGTGCTTTAGATAGGGTCTCTGCCTGCTAGTACACAGTCTATATAGTATGCCCCTTTTCCACTGCATGGTACCGGCTCAGCTCGACTCTACTCTACTCGCTTTACTTTTTGGGATTTCGTTTTCCACTGCAGATGGTGTCCCCTCACGGCGAAACCCCGCTGGTCATTTGTGGGCGTGTTGACTAGTTTTTTTTATAAAGATTTTATTGATATTTAAAGAAATATAAATAAATATACATATATTTATGTATTTATTTATAGTGGTATTTTCATGTCACCTTTTAGTATCGGCTCAGCTCACTCGGAACCTCGATGGAGGTGGCACCAAAAAAAAAGTAACTGGCACCAGGTACTATCCCTAGCTTTTGCCCACTGGAACACCAGAAAAAGCGAGTCGAGTCCAGCTGAGTCGAGCCGGTACCATGCAGTGGCAAAGGGGCAATAGTGAACTGGCATACGATGAACATTCAAATACTACAAAAGCCATATCCATTTATGTTTTAGAATGAAAAAAATGATTGATTGATTGATTGATTGATTGATTGGTTGGTTGGTTGGTTGGTTTGAATAACTGGGGTAAATCATAAAATATCAAAGGTATGCAGTCGCACAAACGTCAGACATGAAAAAAAAACTTGCATTTTACTAAACCCAAACAGCTTGGTTTACGATTGTCAATTCTATAAAGTGCACAAAAAAAAAAAAAATAAAGTGTTAATTGTCCAGTGCAGTGTGAATGCCTTCCTGATTTATAACGAGCATTGTCACCATTTTGCCAAACACTCAAACAGCAAATGCACTTAATGCTACCACCCACAAGTACTGAAGAACTCGTGAGTCAATTAAAGCATTTTCCATTCAGTCAAAGTGTTCTGCTTTTTTTTGTTTTGTTTTTTACAGTGCATTAGCAAACATTTTAATAAAAGGGTGGATTGGGGGGGGGAGTCATAAAATAACAGGTGTGAAACACCACCACCTACAGTCAAGAAAACACATTGCATGTTACTCAGAATAATGCAGCGCACTTACAGGAAACTGAACGATACAACAATCAAGAAACAAATAGCAAAAGATACACAGGTGCTGTTTGTTCAGTAAAGTAGTTCAGATGATTCACATGATTCCCTTCGATTGAAAATGAAACTATTCATCCCAGTTCCCCCTGGAGATGAAACAACTCACAGATTTCTAAGTGATGAGAGATTTTTTTCATTGCAATACTGATTTTCAAAGTGCAGCGTAAAAAGTAGGCCTTTATGAACACTCATGCCTGTAAGAAAGCACTCTTTCTTTCTCCTTTCAGCTTTTCCCCTGTTTTTCAGGGGTCGCCACAGCAGATTTTACAGTTTCCACCAGGACCCTGTGAGGGCACAGCACCAATGCTGACCGTTGTTCGATCCGGTATGGTCTTGTCAATCTGCATATTGATTTGGCAAAATTTTACGTCGGATGCCCTTCCTGACACAACCGCTAACCCTATGGACGGGGGCACAGGCTAAGCGCTGGATGCCACCCCGGTATTCATGGACTTGCGCCCATGCCTGTCGCCAGAAAGCACTCTGTTCTGTATTAAAGAAATGATCCATCCATCCATGCATCCATCCATCCATCCATCCATGCATCCATTATCCGAACCGCTCATCCTGCTCTCAGGGTGGCGGGGATGCTGGAGCCTAGCCCAGCAGTCATTGGGCGGCAGGCGGGGAGACACCCTGGACAGGCCGCCAGGCCGTCACACAGGGCCCCCACGAAAGGTCAGGGGTAGCAAAAACCTCGCTGCAGGAGGGAAACGGTTTGTTCAACGGGCAGAAGTTTGATCTGATGAGACTTTATGAAGTTTGCTTGCTTGCTGAGTGAGAATATTGGAATCAGCGGGCCGAGCAGCAAACTATATGATGCGTTATGATAATCAGCCCTGGCCACCTTGATATTATGATGGACAGTGTTTCCCCTAGGATGGAATTGTAGCAGCTTATAATTAATATTAATGTATAATTAATATGCATGAGTCACTTTAAACCTGAATATTTTCACATACAAACATGTAAACATGCGTCCTGCGATGTAACTACACTGGTTACCCTTGCACATTTATGATTTTTGTGTTTGTTCAACTCCTGCAGCGGCAGTCGTGAAATGGGATGAAGACGCTACGGAGGCTCCCAGTCAAGCACCATGCAGCAGGACATCTTCAACGTGCACCAGGCCGGGAGGGAGGCGGAGGGCATGCAGGGGGAAGTACTTTTGCACGAGTACTTTCCAATTTTAATGCATTTGTAGTTCCAATTTTGATTTTATTTTTCCAAGCGTTAATATTTTAACAACGGGGATGACACTCACTATTAGGCAAGTCTAATACTTGGCACTGAGGATAGTTCAGACAGGCTCCTCTGTCTTCCAGGTACTGTCTGGTTATGGTCATTGTTTTCCCCAAATGTTGACGTGTGTTGGAATAATCTTCTCGGCTAATTGCGTGGAGTTGCTTTGCTTACTATGTTTGTCATGATTTGGACAGGTTCACCGCTTCTAAAGTTTTGCCGGAGCAAACTCCACACAGAGTACGACCCGGGACGACTCCCCAAGGTTTGGACTACCCCGGGGCTCGAACCCAGGACCTTCTTGCTGTGAGGCAACCGCGCTAACCACAGCGTGGCCGTGCCGCCCAACATGAATAATATGTCATGTAAAGTTATGCACGTGCACTACCTACAGACATGAAACATCCGAGGGAAAAAGAAGCACCCACACACTGGAGTGAAGAAGACCCTGTCTTCGGTATAACAGATGAAGGGCCTCCTGTGGGTCTTGCGAAGACACAAGACCCTGTCAGGCTGAAACGGTGCATGTAGTGAATAAAGAATATTCAGGAGCTACAGTCCAGGGTGTGGGTATTTCCCCTGGACAGGCTGCCAGGCCATCACAGGGCCCCCCCCCCCACACTCCCCCACATACACACACCTTGGGGCAATTTTGTACGGTCGATTCACCTGACCTACATGTCTTTGGACTGTGGGGGGAAACCGGAGCACCCGGAGTAAACTCACGCAGACACGAGGAGAACATGCAAACTCCACACAGAGGACGACCCGGGACGACCCCAAGGTTGGACTACCCCGGGGCTCAAACCCAGGACCTTCTTGCTGTGAGGCGACTGCGCTAACCCCTGCGCCACCAAATAAACAAATATATATATACATGTTTATTCATATATTATATTACTTATATATTTATTTATTATTTATTAAACAAATATATCTATATTTGTTTATTCGGTGTATGTTTATATATATATATATATATATATATATAAAACAAGAGTGTATGTTCGCTTAAAACTCCAGAAATACTCATTGTACAACAAAAAGAAAGGTATCTTTGCAATCAGCACTTTCCAAGGATTGCATAGTTCGAAAAATATTTCAAAAATCAAGTAAAAAAAAAATTGTTTTTTTTTTTGCGAAATTGAGTTTATTTTGTGGCGATTTACGGTGGTGGATTTGCAGCGATTAATGCACACATTGGCAAAAAAGCCTGATGAATGGATTGAAAATTGTGACATTTGATAATCACTTCATAAATTATCCTATATTTCATCATCGCATAATATCGGAAAGACCCAATCGTGTTGGTTGTTTTGGTGAGAACATTTTCCCCGGGCAACGCCGGGTAAGGTATCCTTGTCCATCGATAAAATCAATGCTCACATTTTTTTTCTGAAATAAATGTGATTTTTGCATGTGCTGAGTTATACATCAGTTGGGTGTGGCACGGTGCCATTCTAAAGTGCATACTAAATGAGGCATAACAGTGGGAAGAGAAATGAGCAGGCCACTGCAGCTGAAGACTAAACAGAATAATGCAATGTGCAAACAAAGTAGTATTTGGATGCATTTCAACAACTTAAGAAGACACCAGTGCAGAATTTCTACTTTGCAAAATTAACCTCATATCAGGCAGGGTCTACCCACAACCCTCACAGGCACACTAGAACTGTATATCCAACAGTGCCATTTACTGTAGGATATCACAACAGTCCAATTATGTTCAATCCTTACAGATGATTCAAGACTCAAAGTTCTACTCATCACATACTTCATGTACAAGTACACTGAGCCATGGAGTGATTTCTGGCAAACTCCAGAAACTTCACAGCAACAGAGAAGTGGAACAACAATAAAATAAGACTAGAATCAAACACAATAAGATCTTTAAAAATTTAAAATCCGGGGGGTATTCAGAAGGTATATGCTGATAAATATCTATGTACAATGGGCAGTTACTATAGTATATTGCAAGTGTGCAAATAGTCTGCATGAGTGACGTGTAAAGGGTGGTGTAAAGTGACTTTTATTTTGGTACATGGACGGTAAGTAAGGTTCGACTACAAACTAAAGTGATAGATATGCACGACGACACTCATAAATCAAAATGTTGCCTACAATTTGCCAATTTAAAAAAAAACATCAAAAAAAATTTAATAAAATAAAATCTGGAGAGTTGGCACTTTCAGGTGGGCTGAGCCAAAGGACCCGTTTCACTAAAAAGAGCCAAATCTCCCATCACTAATTGGGACAGGAAGACCAAGACCAAGTCTTAAATAAAATGTAAGTGGTTTTTGTACAGATATGCTAATCCTCTGACGGCGGTATTTCGGGGTCAGCTGTGCTAAGCCCTGGAGACGTGCCTACATAAGCACAATGGGAGAGGATATCTCACCGGTGGTTTTGTGGCAGCGCTGATATTTGGCCAACCGATGTGCAGCTTTAGTTTCAAACAAAACCCTGACATGCCCCAAGTCCTGTTCCAGTAACCACAGACAACTATCCATATAAAATGCATCACTTGGGCGAGGAAAGCCCTCATGGCGAAGAGGGTCGGGGATGACCCTCCTTCTACTTCCATGTGGAAATCTCTGACCCCCGAGGTTGTGCCTCTGGAAAAAATGGGACCCTACATTGATGGAAGGACTCATTTTTTCTGCAGAGATGGAAGAAACCGTTGGAATCTGTGGGAGTTAAATATAATTTGGACTTAAGTGGGTACTAACTGTGCACACATGATTGAATTGGGGACACTGGGTATGAATCGAATCCATGTATACAATAGTTATTTAATTTCACCATATTGTTTCTCATATGTAAGTGATGTGCCTCATTTTTTTTTATTAATCCCCCCCCTTCTTTTATAGACCAGTCCTGTAACATTATGTTTTGGTTTTGTATGAATGTTTTGGTTTCCTTCTTTTTTTAAAGAAAATTTGAATTAAAAAAAAAAAACAATGATGCATTAGGATTGTGCTTTACAGAATCAGAACCCAGATAGCTTCTGGATGTGGGCCACTTCAGGCAATGATGCAGCACTGATGGCCTTCTTCGGGCCCTGACAAAATGGATGTGAGCCTGAAGTGGCCCACATGTATAACAGCAAATATGGCCCAAATATGCCAAATCAAATGTGGGCATTTTCTGGCAAAGATGCGGTGCTCTGGGCAACATGTAATCTGGATGTGACCCTGAAGTGGCCCGTGTGGTAAATGGTGAATATGGCCCAAATATCACAAAACAAATATGGGCCACCTTTGGCAAATATGTGGAACATGCAGCATTGCTATGGCTTGGTTCTGGCCCGGATCTGGTAAACAGGAGCGGACCGCCCAAGTGCCATCGTTCCACGCGGGCCACAGAAATTTTGCTATCTGGGGAACACTTTGTCATTTCATTTCATGCACTTGCGCACATGAAATGAAACCAAACATTGTTTCTCTCAGCCCACAGCAGTGCAGCACAAAGACAAAAACACACCCAAAACCTACAAGAGCACATATATCCAAACTAACACATATATATAAACTAGGGAGAAAAAAAAATCACTGTCCAAGGAGAACGAACGCCAGCCAGGATGACTGTCGGAGCTGCCAGTCTGCATGGGCTAGCAGTTAGCTTAGCCTGCCCCGCTTCCCCATCCTGTCAGACCGCCCTCGGTGCTTCTTCTTCAGTTGCAGCTCCGGTCAGGGCAGTGGTCCTTGGGCCCACAGGACGCAGCAGACCAGGCTCCCTCAGCCGATCCAGCGCCAGCTCTCCCAGCCAGACACCTTCAACACAACTCCCCACACTCCACACGAGGACACTAAGAAACAGTCAAGACTAGGCGAGGCCGCCGCCAGACCACCCACGGTGTTACCGGAACTGTTGGTCTGCATGGGCTAGCAGTTAGCTTAGCCTGCCCCACTTCCTTGCTTTCCCCCCCTCTTGCTTTGTTTTAAAAAAATGCTTTTTGAGCATTTCTATAGACATAGAGTGATGCAAACGACAAAGTGTGCAGTACGTGTGACTTAAAAATGCTCATGTTGCACTTTAAGTGGTAACTATCCAAAAGCAAGTGCTGTGAAACACTGTGGGATCAGACTATACCACACCATTTATTCAGAGTAGGGCCTTTCCGCCTGGCTTTATACTCAGCCGTCTGAAACACGTGCAGACAAAACATCCCAGGGTGCTGTGCTGCAAACTGGTCGAAGTTGCACTGAAACAACGTTTTTACAGACTACCCCCACCATCCGATTCATTTATTGCATTCTGCACTCCCGAGTTCTCACGTGTCATTTGGAAAATAGACCTTTGCTTCAAAGCAACTTCAGAATTCCTCAGCATGCCATCGTTAGGGCAATATCTTGGCGGGAGGTGGGGGGGGCAACTCATGTTAATGCATTTGGTAATTTGCAGGTCTGAATTAATTTCACCCATGTCTGCTTTCCCAGCCAGCTGCCTTAATCGAATGTACCGAGGGATTTCTTTTGTAGAGCGATTTACTTGTGCACAAGGCACGTTGGTGACACTTGTGTGTGTATATAAAAGAAAAGAAAATCTAACTGAATATAATTTGAGGAAAAAAAATGCAGCTAGACTTGGTCGACACCATCAAAATCATGTCCGAGTATGAATCCAGCAAGTTGGAGACAACGGAAAACCATGTCTGAAGGACTCCAGTTCCAGACTGGACTCAAGTATTACAGCCTCTTACAGACATGGATCAACTTGCGTATTTCTTAGGAATATGAATATTCTGAATCGTCTGATTCTCAGGCAAACCGTCCAACCTGAGCTGTCCCTCTAATATACTCGTTCCTACTCCTGTCCTTCTTCATCGTTCCCAATGAAAATCTTATCATCTTCATCTCTGCCACCGCCAGCTCCTCCTCCTGTCTTTTCATCAGTGCCACTGTCTCCAAACCATACAACATAGCTGGTCTACAACCATCTTGTAAACCTTCCCTTTAACTCTTGCTGGTACCCTTCTGTCACACATCACTCCTGACACTCTTCTCCACCCACTCCACCCTGCCTGCACTCTCTTCTCCACCTCTCTTCTGCACTCCCCGTTACTTTGGACAGTTGACCCCAAGTATTTCAACTCAAATGCTTTCGTCACATCTAGTCCTTGGATCCTCACCATCCCACTGTCCTCCCTCTCATTCACACATATGTATTCAGTCTTCCTCCGACTGACTTTCATTCCTCTTCTTCCTCTCCAGGCTCTCCTCCACCTGCACCCTACTCTCACTACAGATCACAATGTCATCCGCCAACATCATCGTCCATGGAGACTCCTGCCTGATCTCGTCCGTCAACCTGTCCATCACCACTGCAAACAAGAAAGGGCTCAGAGCCGATCCTTGATGTAATCCCACCTCCACCTTGAACCCACCTGTCATTCCAACCGCACACCTCACCACTGTCACACTGCCCTCATACATGTCCTGCACCACCCCTACACACTCCTCTGCCACTCCAGGCTTCCCTCATACAATACCACACCTGCTTTCTCTAAATCCACAAAGACACAAGGCAACTCCTTCTGGCCTCCTCTATACTCCTCCATCAACACCCTCAAAGCAAACATCGCTAATACAAACAAGACATTGTTCATTAACCAATGGCATAGCAATTTGTTTATACAGATATTACAAATAAAATATAAATGTTGCAATAACAAATACTGATTGGTGGGAAAGTGACAGGGCAACATAGAAGTCAGCTGTAACTAATGACAACACAGACTGGACCAGGACGGGTTCCCCACCTGGGCCAACACGAGGCGTTGTGCACATGATTGCCAGAAGAAGGGTTCATCAATAAAACATAATGTGGCATTGAAATGACCACAGGGGCAATACGAATAATAAAGTGGCTCCTCCAAAACGATACGTAGGCTGACCTAAGAAGCAAAGAAATCAATGGACGGCCCCCCTTCAGCTCGTGACAATGCCCCCGCTCTGCTGCAGCGGTGGATTATCTAAGAAGCGTGTGAGTCATTTCATGCTCGCAGGCGGTGGTGGTTGTGTACCTTTGTAATTATACATGATTGTTTTCTCCCATTTCCTTATCGTGCACTTTAATAATCAGCAGAGTACCGTCTAAGTCACACGCCTGTTGTGTCGCATCTGGTAGTTGGGCATCGTTGGAATTTTATCCACTTAATGCCCAACTTGTTATAGAGCACTTAAAACGTCAGCAAAATGCCAAATGTGCATTCAGCAATGAATATTAATCACTAATTCACTACTTTTAAATTGTTTTTTAGGTGGTACCGTATCCTCTGTGTGCACTTTTTTTTTAACTGATTTTTTATTTAACACGTTTATTCAACACAGTACAAGGAACTTACAACTTGATGGAGATACGTATACAATCACACGCGTTTCATATAATTTACACAGTACATATAGCCCATGTATGGCACCGTGCTTACATCTGAAAAAAGAAACAAGTGCAACGGTGCTAAAAATACACATACAAATAAATACCATGGAAAAAAGAAGAAGAAGAAGAAGAAGAAGAGGTGACTAAAGTTCTGGCATTGCCTGTATCAATGGTGGCCATCCCCCCCCCCCCGGTCTCTCCATTGTGCCATGCTGGGGGGGGTGGGACTTCAACCAGGAAACTGTCATCTTCTATATCTATCCATTTCTTTTTTTGCTATTAAAGGCGGAATTCTTAATAAAGAATTTACGACCCTGCCCGTCACAGCATCAGGAACTACACCCAACACAAGACGTGCTGGATCCAGATTAAAGTTGTTCAATCTGCTTTCTGGACATTCTTCCAGAAACCCAGGAGCTGTGGGCAGCGCCAGAGCACGTGTGTATGTAAAGTCCCCCACCAGTCCACAGCCCCCCTCCCCCAGCATAGTTCAGATGTAACATTGCCATGTTTTGACGTGACGCGTGCGCACTTTTGAGACGGTCCCTAAACGATCGGCGAACGCCTCTGACCGGCTCGTGCTTATGTGTAGTCCCAGGTTATACGTCTCTAACGCGGCGGACACCTGGTCCCATGTATCATCAACCACCCTCAAGTAAGCAAGTAAGACCTCCATCTGGACTGCCGGCACTGTTCCGGGACAAACTTGGACCCCCCTGCCCCCCACCCCCACCCCCACAAATTCTCCATACATCCGATATAAGGTCGCGCTTGCGGCACCGGCGTCGCAAAGTGTGTACGTGCGTCATGCGCAACCCGCAATTATGCGGAAAAGGCAAGTTCAGACAACCGCCCGCTTCACTTCCCAGTGCAGCATTACAGCCCCAGCGCACCCCCTGGGGGAGGGGGAGGGGGAGGGGGAGAATAGCGGCGAGACGGTGGTTTCAGACGAAACTCCAGCGGGAAAGCTTACAGGCGCAGTCTTTGCGGGGGAAAATAGCTGAGAGTCGATCCGAGACAGACGGATACGGGACGACCCAGGTTCACTTTTAAAAGGAAACCAAAAAAAAAAAAAATCTTTGGCTCTCCCTCACCCCTGTGGGAGTCTACCTGTGCGGACCTGCCCCGCAGCTCGTTTTGCTCCTCGGGTGGAGGAGGAGGAGGAGGAGGAGGAGGAGGAGGAGGAGGAGGAGGGGGGGGGGGCAGTCAAAGCACTCGACCTACCAAGACACACCTTAGAAAAGTCCTGCACCGGATCACACGGTCGTCTTCCGTCCCAGCAAACCGCGGGTCTGCTGGACGCGGCTCTGAGCACGGGGAACTGAACCTGGACTCTGAGCACCGGGAACTGAACCTGGACTCTGAGCACGGGGAACTGAACCTGGACTCTGAGCACGGGGAACTGAACCTGGACTCTTGAGCACGGGGAACTGAACCCGACCTGAACTCTGAACACCAGGAACTGAACCTGGACTCTTGAGCACGGGGAACTGAACCCGACCTGAACTCTGAACACCAGGAACTGAACCTGGGACTCTTGAGCACGGGGAACTGAACCTGGACTCTGAGCACGGGGAACTGAACCTGGACTCTGAACACCAGGAACTGAACCTGGACTCTGAGCACGGGGAACTTTGAACACGGCGATGTCCGCAAACGAGAGAGCGGCTCGCGCCCTGCGGGAGATCCTGCAGCGGCGCGGTAACGACACATGCGCAGACTGCGGCGCTCCAGGTGAGATTTATTTATTTATTTATTTATTTATTTATTTATTTATTTATTTATTTATTACTTTTTTCCCTTTC
>NC_079215.1:6924115-7001615 GCF_029633865.1 Lampris incognitus | reverse complement strand
GTCCTCCTTGCAGTCCCTGACTCAAGCGTAAGGACAAACGGGCCTGCTCCACTTTATCCAACATGCATGATTGGAAAACTGGGGGAAAAAAGTTTCTTTTGCATTAATCTTTATCCGACGCGTAACCTATGGAGACGGCAACAGCAGCTGTTCACACACACACACACACACACACTTGTGTGGACTGGCAGCCTGCACTGCATGTCGGAGAGATAAGCAGGGTGTTTCTAAGGCGGGGGAAACATGTCTCCCCGTGCAGCTCCGAGAAGGAGGAGACACACATAAAGATTAACTTCCCGGATTCGAACTCTCCGTTCATTGCCGTGCCGTGTTCCCTGCCTCGCAGAATTGGCTAGAAATCCCCGGCCTGCATTGTGAAGTCCGTCTGGGGAAGATAAACAATGCCTCTTCAGCAAGGCGCCCTTACACGAGGTTCAGGGACTCTAATGGAACGCAAGTCCAGATTTGTGCAAGATTTCCTTTTTACATCTCACCTCGTCAGGGGTGTAGCACAAAATTCTGGGCCCTATACGTAAGCAGTCTCTGCGGGCCCCTTTGCCGTCTCTACCTTTCCTTTTTTTTCCTTTTATTTTCTGGAACCCAGATGTTGCTTTCTTTGGGAAAGACATGACTGTGCTTCAGTCACTCGTGACAGGACTAGATGAGCAGCATTGAGAGATGCTCGTGAGGGGCGGACTAAACCATGTTGCACCTTTTGTAAAGGGCGAGAGGGGCCTCAGAGAGTCTGTACTATTTTCTTTAAGTCCCTCAACTGATGTATTGAGCCAAATTTAACTGAAGTTATGACACTAATTAGTTAGAAATAACAATTTGCAAACCAAAACAAACTTTTAATTCCGGGCTTCCCGAGGGCCCCTCCCCTTCTGGGCCCTGGTAGCCCCCCCCCCAACAATATCTGTATCTCATTGTCCAATATATGAGTGGTTATATCCGCCACCTCTGGAGTCACACATGAATCCCCACAAGCCTACAATCAAATCCCAAAGACATCAGACACTGTATAGGTTTCTCTACTATTCTCACCCCTTCAACTCTATCATTTTCTTAATGACTCAAAAATAACCAGTTTTGGGCATCCGGGTAGGGTAGCGGTCTATTCTGTTGCCTATCAACACGGGGATCGCCGGTTCGAATCCCCGTGTTACCTCCGGCTTGGTCAGACATCCCTACAGACACAATTGGCCGTGTTGGACTCGTTGAACCCTGTAAGGAGAAAGCTGATGGCCTGGCAGTTGCAAGTCACTTACCACTGTTCGGGATGGCCTTGCTACCGTTTTCAACCCTTCCACCCATCTTGTCTCTCTTGCCAAAGGTTCCCCTATGGGTGAGCAACACGCCATCATGGGGCGCCCACAAGAGGAATACAAGATTGCGGACATGAGCGTTTGTCCGACACTCAACACTGTCAGCCTCATTATGTAGATGACATCATTGTCTACATCTCGGATTTCCAAAAACATTCGCTGCACTTACAGGACGTCTTCCTCTGTTTCTGGTCAGCAGGTCTCAAACTGAAACCTTCCAAATGTCCACTGGCCTAGCCCTCAGTTAAATGTTCAGGTCATGTCATCTTCAAAGGGTTAAACCTGACCCTGTCAACATTACAAAAATATGTAACCGGCTGACACCACGCTCACCAATACAGGTGAGGGCTTTTCTGGGGCTGTGCTCATATTGTCGGAGGTTTATTAAGGACTATGCCCACATTGCAGAGCCCCTACAATGCTTGACCCACAAAAACGTCCCCTTTGAATGATCAGCGGATTGTGACACTGCAGGAAAAACTCGCACTGCCACCCTTCATGGCCTTCCCCGATTTAAACCGCCCTTTCCGGCTTTTCACAGATGCCTCAAATTATGCTGTCAGGGCTGTTCTTTTACAAAGGTAACGCACTAAGGCAGGGATGCCCAACTCCAGGCCTCGAGGGCCGCAGTGTCTGCAGGTATTTGTTGCAACCACGCACCATACCACCCAATTTAACCAATTCCTTTCCCTCCTTGGTCCAAGAGGTGAGCTAATTCGTGAAATCAGGTGGTGTATTGCATGGTTGGAACAAATACCCGCAGACACTGCGGCCCTCGAGGCCTGGAGTTGGGCAGCCCTGCACTAAGGAGCACGTCATCTCCTATGCCAGCCATGTGCTATCACAAGCAGAGTGCAACGTCTACTTTGACAGGGAACTGACCTACGCCAGCCCTTTAAGCAAAGAGGGGTTGAAGAAGAGCGTGCAGCAATGGTCAGCATACCCTGGATAGATAAAGCTTTAAAAAGAATTCCACATTTTAGTTTCTGGTGTTGATAATCACTCAGTACATTTACAAAAAGTGGATTTATTGTGTTAGTCAGACTAAAACTGGACTTTTAAAATACATGTAAATGTGTTAGTCCGACTGAAATCGTACTATATCAGATTTCTGGAAGTTGGACTAACACACCTAGATAATGCGGTTGGGGGTGGATTTACTCTGGCATGTATACGCTTAATCGGCCCCAAACTGGCCTAGGTGTTCTGTGCATGATAGTTCTCGCGGCGGTCTTTCACCCGGAAGTCGAACAGCGTAGTGTCACCACATCAACATGGCGAGTGCTGGAGCGAGAACCACGCGTTTCTGGACAGACGAGCAGACAAACTTAATGTTGTGCCAGCTAAAGCAGTTGCCGGCTAACTTCTTTGTGACTCAATAGGTCAACCGGAAGTAGATCCAACAGCAACCAGCTGAAAGGGGGCATATTGCCACCTACTGTACCGGGGTCAGACATACTTCCATCAATAAATCGATTCTCCCCCGGTTCTTGCATCCTGGGGCAACAACAGTAGTCCAATTACATGGCCTAATCGAGCTATAGCCGTAGCTTGACTTAGCTGTGCATGTAAACAGATTGATTGAATCTTGACTTTTTAGCAATATTACAACTTTAGCTTTTAATTCAAAATCTGATGGAGGTTTGGTGGAGTAAATCTGGAGAATTACAGCTTTGTTCCCCCTCAAGACTGTAACAGTGAAGTAAAAAAACAAAAACAAAAACAAAATGCAGTTAAGATATAGCTTGTAAATGACATTAATATAGTATGTATACATGCGTAAGTGATGTTGAGTACATAGCTATGGAGCACTCAGGTGACACAGCAGACTTAGTATGCTAGCTAGTGTCCCAACACTTGGGTTCATGGTTTGAGCTCCTGTGTTGCCTTCGACTAGGTGTAACAGGAAGCACAATTGTATATGCTCCTGGGTGGGAAGCTGGAATGAGATATGCGGATTCATGCTAGACCACAGGAAGTGTACGGACCAAGCTGTGGTACCTTTCAATGGTAGTCTGACGTTAATGGTTGTGTTCCGCCTATAAGCGAAAGTTTGTGACCTGAACTATTAGCATTTAAAATGTGCATTCAATATTGCTGCCGTGCACATATGAGGTTACAATATGAACAAATTCCCATTTTTTAATCTTTCCGCTGCATTTAACAATGTTGTCAAGCACATGCGTTGGCATTAAACATAGGCATACATAAATACAGTGCAAAATAAGACATCGGTAGAGATGAAAAGAATTATGACAGATAAAACTGAGCTATGATGGAATTTTTACAACACCATCCATCACAGTGACAGATCACGATTAATTATAGTGCAATCACTGCTTTCATCTACCTCCAACCCCCCCCCAACCCCTCACCCCCAGACCCAGAATGGGGTTCCTGCTCCATGGGAGTGTTCATCTGTCTGGCCTGCTCTGGGATTCACCGCAACATCCCTGACATTGGCAAGGTCAAGTCCCTGACACTGTCCCGCTGGGAGGACCACGAAGCGGAGGTGAGGCCCCACTGTCACACACAGCTTCACCCATGTACCAGCTCACCGTGCTGCAGGGACCTTTTCAGCTTCAGCACAGAACTTTATTTTTATTATTATTATTGTAATTATCCAAGCCACTTATCCCAATCTGGGCCGTGGGATGCTGGAGCCCATCCCAGCAGTCACTGGGAGGCAGGCAGGGGGACACCCTGGACAGGCCGCCAGTCCATCACAAGGCCAACACATTCACACCTAGGGAGATATTGTAGTTTTCAATTATTATATTTTATTATTTGTACAGGTAATCTTTAATATCTTTGCTGCTGAAAGGAGACATTGTATTGCCACTTTGGCCTGGCAGCCTGTCCAGGGTGTCTCCCCGCCTGCCGCCCAATGACTGCTGGGATGGGCTCCAGCATCCCCGTGACCCTGAGAGCAGGATAAGCGGGTTGGCTAATGGATGGATAAATAGCACTGTGTAACTTTCCAGATCTATGTGATGAAGTTCTTGTGTTGGATTAGGGCCATGTAAGAAGCTTAGATAAATAATGAGAATTATTATATCATAACAATAATGATAAAAATAATAATACATATTAATAATCATATTGCTAATAGTAACGATAATAACCGTTACTTGTGTCTATATATCAGATGTATAGATATTCCATTATTTCAGAATGTTGACGTTTCGGCGTGTCCGGGTAGCGTAGCGGTCTATTCCATCGCCTATCAACACGGGGATCGCCGGTTCGAATCCCCGTGTTACCTCCGGCTTGGTCGGGCGTCCATACAGACACACTTGGCCGTGTCTGTGGGTGGGAAGCCAGATAAGGGTGTGTGTCCTGGTCGCTGCAGTAGCGCCTCCTCTGATCGGTCGGGGCGCCTGTTCAGGGGGGAGGGGGAACTGGGGGGGAATAGCGTGATCCTCCCACGCGCTACGTCCCCCTGGTGAAACTCCTCACTGTCAGGTGAAAAGAAGCGGCTGGCGACTCCACATGTATGGGAGGAGACATGTGGTAGTCTGCAGCGACCGGGACGGCTCGGAAGAGTGGGGCGATCGTCCAAGTACAACTGGGGAGAAAAGGGGGGAGGGGGGAGAATGTTTACATTTGAAAGCATCTTGCACTGTTTTTTCTTCTCGTGCAGATATACGGTGACACAAATCAGTGCAGATACAAATATTTGTTGGTTTTTTTGCTCAAATGTTTCCCCATATCCCTTAAACAGTTAAAACCAGTTCAGTAAATATGCATAAACAGAAAGAGGAGCCTGAATTTTTCTACTTTCTCCTTTGTGTCGAGTGCTTTTCTGACAGGAAAACAAACAACACACACACACACAACAGTGGAACAAAGCTTTTTCACGTGTTGTGTGGATGCTGTGGCTTTTACCTGCTGAGCTACTCAGTCTTGGTTTCTCGCTGGTGGTTTACCTCAAGTGTTTTGAGACCTCCCTGCTGCCACAGTAACTGTACGGTGCTCTGGATACGAGCTCGATACCCAACAGATAAACCCAGTGTTAACAAAAAAATACCAGGACGCTTTTCAGAAGGTGAACGTTGTACCACACTAATGTGCCTCTTAACCAGTGGCGGCTGGCCAGTACAGTACAGTACAGTACAGTACAGTAAATATCAAGAGATGAAAATCTACTTAAACATGTTAAATATAATGTAGTTGTATAATGCAAATAATGATGAAATAAAAGTGTTGTCAGTCTGTCAGCAGCCATTAAATATTGGTTCAAATGGTATTTGGGTGATTCCTGTCTGAATACATATACTTCCTGTCTGAATGCATATACTTCCTGTCTGAATGCATATACTTCCTGTCTGAATGCATATACTTCCTGTCTGAATACATATACTTCCTGTCTGAATGCATATACTTCCTGTCTGAATACATATACTTCCTGTCTGAATGCATATACTTCCTGTCTGAATGCATATACTTCCTGTCTGAATGCATATACTTCCTGTCTGAATACATATACTTCCTGTCTGAGTACATGTACTTCCTGGGTGAGGGGCACCGGCCAAACCATACCTTATGTAAGCCCTCAAACTTGTGGCGAGCAGGTGACCTGAGGCTGCTGTCTGATTGGTTTCTTCAGGTTTCCCAGGGGGCGCAGTTCTGTGCCGCCCCAGACACCCCCACTTTTATCGGCAGGGAATTGGTATTGTTTTAATGTTTTCTGATCTAATGCGATTGGACAATTCTCGTGGCTGTCAATCATGTTCACACCCACCACCACGCCTCGTCTCGACTGTCAATCATCCACCGTCTACGAACCCTGATAAACTCTATAGGCTGCATTGTCCTTCTTAATAACTCGGTGACTAGGTGGACATTAAAGCAGCTGTCAGGTGTGCTGTGCTAAGGTAAATTGCCCCCCCACCCCCAAACATTTTTTAGCACCAGCCGCCACTGGTCTGTGATCCATCCTCCATTCGTTTCCATTTCTTTTGTGTCTTACATGTGTCTGCTATCTGTGTGTGTCGTCAGTTCATGGCCGCGAATGGCAACGAGCGTATGAGGAGCAAATATGAAGCAGCGGTCCCCATCTACTACTACAAACCCACCCACAGAGATGTCCAGTGAGTGACCATGGTGGCACACACACACACACACACACACACACACACACACACACACACACACACGCCTGAATGCACACGTGGAAAGGTTTCAGTAACGTTAGCGACGTCTTCCTGTCCTCAGCTGAATTGAGTGTGTACACATGCTGTGTCACGTGTATGAAGATCTGGGTTCTTGTCTGAAACATGAATTTGTTACTTCATCTTGACTTCATACTTCTCTCCCTCCATCCACCTCTCTCTCTGTCTCTCTCTGTATGTCTCTCTCTCTGTCTCTCTCTCTCTGCATGTCTCTCTCTGTATGTCTCTCTCTCTCTCTCTCTCTCTCTCTCTCTCTCTTTTTCTCTATGTCTCTCTCTCTGCATGTCTATGTCTATCTGTCTGTCTGTCTGCCTCTCTCAATTCAATTCAATTCAATTCTCTCTCTCTGTATGTCTATGTCTCTCTCTCTGTATGTCCATCTCTCTATATGTCTATGTCTCTCTCTCTCTGTATGTCCATCTCTCTATATGTCTATGTCTCTCTCTCTCTGTATGTCCATCTCTCTATATGTCTATGTCTCTCTCTCTCTGTATGTCCATCTCTCTATATGTCTATGTCTCTCTCTCTCTGTATGTCCATCTCTCTATATGTCTATGTCTCTCTCTCTCTGTATGTCCATCTCTCTATATGTCTATGTCTCTCTCTCTCTGTATGTCCATCTCTCTATATGTCTGTCTCTCTCTCTCTGTATGTCCATCTCTCTATATGTCTATGTCTCTCTCTCTCTGTATGTCCATCTCTCTATATGTCTATGTCTCTCTCTCTCTGTATGTCCATCTCTCTATATGTCTATGTCTCTCTCTCTCTCTCTGTATGTCCATCTCTATATATGTCTATGTCTCTCTCTCTCTCTGTATGTCCATCTCTCTATATGTCTATGTCTCTCTCTCTCTCTGTATGTCCATCTCTCTATATGTCTATGTCTCTCTCTCTCTGTATGTCCATCTCTCTATATGTCTATGTCTCTCTCTCTCTCTCTCTCTCTGTATGTCCATCTCTCTATATGTCTATGTCTCTCTCTCTCTGTATGTCCATCTCTCTATATGTCTATGTCTCTCTCTCTGTATGTCCATCTCTCTATATGTCTATGTCTCTCTCTCTCTGTATGTCCATCTCTCTATATGTCTATGTCTCTCTCTCTGTATGTCCATCTCTCTATATGTCTATGTCTCTCTCTCTCTGTATGTCCATCTCTCTATATGTCTATGTCTCTCTCTCTCTCTGTATGTCCATCTCTCTATATGTCTATGTCTGTCTCTCTCTTTCTGTATGTCCATCTGTCTATATATCTATGTCTCTCTCTCTCTGTATGTCCATCTATCTATATGTCTATGTCTCTCTCTCTCTGTATGTTAATCTCTCTATATGTCTATGTCTCTCTCTCTGTATGTCCATCTCTCTATATGTCTATGTCTCTCTTTCTGTATGTCCATCTCTCTATATATCTATGTCTCTCTCTCTCTGTATGTTAATCTCTCTATATGTCTATGTCTCTCTCTCTGTATGTCCATCTCTCTATATGTCTATGTCTCTCTCTCTCTGTATGTCCATCTCTCTATATGTCTATGTCTCTCTCTCTGTATGTCCATCTCTCTATATGTCTGTCTCCCTCTTTCTGTATGTCCATCTCTCTATATGTCTATGTCTCCCTCTCTCTTTCTGTATGTTTGTCTCTTGCTCTGTATGTCTATCTCTCTCTATATGTCTACGTCTCTCTCTGTCTGTCTCTCTTTCTGTATGTCTCTCTCTCTCTCTCATTTTTTTTCTGCCTCTCCATCACTGCTTCCCTCTCTCGGCCGTCTTCTTTATTTTACCCTTCATCTCCCCTCCACTCTTCATCGTTACGCCTCTGTCCCTTTACTTTCTTCTTCCTTCCTGTCTCTCTATTTGTGTCTCACGTTATCTGTTCATTTCCTTTTCGCTTATATAGTTTAAACCCACCGGTGTCTCTCTGGGCCTCTCTCGGGCTGATATGACAACACAAAATGGTAACACTGAAATAACAGAGCGGCAATGATGGAAAACTAATCTTCATTTCTGCACTTCAGTTCACGTTTCTCACTTTCCCCCCCCCCTCTTTATAGCTGACCTGGCACCTGGACTTAATCATTATTATTTTATTCCACCTTATTTCTCCATTTTGATTTTTTTTTTCGAGGGATAATTATATGTTTAACTTAGGTACATAAGCATTCTTTGATTTTGTTAAGGAGGATTACTCGGTTTTCTGTATTTATTGTTTGAGATGACATCCTGGTAGTTCACGCGGTTAAACTGCTTCAGGGTACTGGGTTTAGCTTTCAGGCAAGTGAGGAAAATGCACTAAAAATGCAGCAAGAATTCTGTTTACATGCTAAAATAGGTGAGGTACATAACGCATCCTACAGCATACCCAGACAGCATTCGGATGGGGGCCACTTCAGGCAGTGATGTGGCACTGATGGCCTTCTTCTGGCCCTGACAAAATGGATGTGAGCCTGAAGTGGCCCACATAGCAAGTATGGCCCAAATATGCCAAATCAAGTGTGGGCCTTTTTTGGCAAAGATGCGGTGCTCTCAGCAACATGTAATCTGGATCTGACCCTGAAGTGGCCCGTGTGGTAAATGGTGAATATGGCCCAAATATCACAACACAAATATGGGCCACCTTTGGCAAATATGTGGCACATGCGGCATTGCTATGGCTTGGTTCTGGCTCAGATCTGGCAGCCAGGAGCGGACCACCCAAGTGCCATCATTCCACACTGTATGTGGGCCGGATGAAAGTGTCAGGTGTGGGATGGGTCCGGGCCACAGCAATTTTGCTACCTGGGTAAGATGAAAAAATATATTACAAAACTGCAATACACAAACAGGCCTTCGGTCATTACAGTGTGTGTGTATGTGTGTGTATGTACACATGCACACACATTTGCAATCTTGCATGTGCATGAAAGTCAAGTTTTTCAAAATCTTTTGGGAATATATCAAGAATTTGAGTAGAGTTAAACGGTTTGCAGAACTTAATTCACATCTTTTTGTGACATCAAGTCAAGTTCCTAAACTCTCCATCTCCCAAAGTGCTGACTCCTTTCAGTTGTCCCATTTTTGGCGCTGCTCTTTAGTGTAGCAGGTGAGTCAGGGCCAGGATGTAAATCTTTTTCCGTATCTATGGGCAGGAATCCTGATTTGTAAGCGTGTGAAATGAGCACCTCCCTGCTTTAAATCCATGCACGGATGTACTCCTAGATGTTGACCAGTGCAACCAACGTCCTCCGCTGTCGACGACGGAGAAAAACTTGTGCAACTGTTGGAGAGCAAGACTCCATGTATAAATAAATAGACTGAGCCATGTAGTCTTCTATCGTGTTCTAGGCAGCTAGCATATTGACGTAAAAGCTGCACTGCAAACAAGATGCGCGCGCAGAACGTGTGGCAAAACCGAGAAACAAAGTTAGAAATTTGAGAAAATGGAAATCTCAGATTATGTTGAAGGTCTAAACAAGGAAGACAGAAAGCGTTACGAGTCGAAACGTACGCCAAGCACTGGAGAAAAACTTCCCGATCCGTTTATGCTGAAGCTCAGTGGACAAGTGATACCACCAAGCTGCAAAACATCGGCTGGAGGGATGTGACTGAATACCTCATAGACCAGGGGTGGGCAATCCTATCCAGAAAGGGCCAGTGTGGGTGAAGGTTTTTGTTCCAACCAAGCAATTACACACCTGTGTCTCCTAATCAAGTTCCTCAGCAAAGACTGTACTGATTGATTAGAGGAATCAGGTGTGTAACTTCTTGGTTGGAACAAAAACCTTCACCCACACTGGCCCTTTCTAAATAAAACTGCCCACCCCTGTCATAGACACACCAAGTATATTTATGAAAGAATCAATGAAAGCATACAAGTAGGGTTGCCAACTCCTTGAAATGGAAATAAGGCACAGGGGACAGGGACGGGGGTTGGATGGATGGGGCGGCGCGGGCATAACAAATATAATGTGCCTTACACCAGTGGTTCTCAACCTTTTTGGGGTCCTGGACCCCCTGCGTATTTTTGATCTACCCTGAGGACCCCTCCACCTGATCTTGGGGGAGGGGGGTTGCAATTTGATAGAAACAGTAGACACTGCATTTTAAATTGCATTATAGCATTTATTCACTCTTTGGGGCAAAAATAAGAGCTTTCAGTTGTAACTTAGATATAGTTAACAAAACAGAATTCTTATGCAGTAACTTTCAGATATATGTAACAAAACAGAATATGTATTCAGTAACTTTCAGATATATGTAACAAAACAGAATATGTATTCAGTAACTTTCAGATATATGTAACAAAACAGAATATGTATTCAGTAACTTTCAGATATATGTAACAACACAGAATATGTATTCAGTAACTTTCAGATATATGTAACAAAACAGAATATGTATTCAGTAACTTTCAGATATATGTAACAAAACAGAATATGTATTCAGTAACTTTCAGATATATGTAACAAAACAGAATATGTATTCAGTAACTTTCAGATATATGTAACAACACAGAATATGTATTCAGTAACTTTCAGATATATGTAACAAAACAGAATATGTGTTCAGTAACTTTCAGATATATGTAACAACACAGAATATGTATTCAGTAACTTTCAGATATATGTAACAACACAGAATATGTATTCAGTAACTTTCAGATATAGGTAACAACAGCATTTTTATGCAGTAACTTTTAACAATGCAAACGGGAGCGAGATCTCTTATTAAAATACAATAAATTACACTTGTGAAACAGATGTAATTAGAGAAAAAAGTCCTGTTACCCTTTATAGTTTAGGTAGATTAAGGTCTCAGTCACATTTGAGTAAAATAATCCTATTTCTATAAATGTCATAGGATCTTTTTTTTAAAAGATATTTTATTTTCACGGACCCCTTGCAATTACACCACGGACCACTAGGGGTCCGCGGACCCCCGGTTGAGAAACACTGCCTTACAGCACACACACACACACACAAGCCCTTAGAAGCGTTACTTTGATGGTGGACATGTCCAAGGCTGCTTTTACCATCCGTTATCGAAGGAAAACAAGTTTTGCTTCATCAAGTCAAAAGGTAAGCCCTGGTAGTTTAACGGGTCCTTTTAGGCCACATGTGTAAGTTTACACAAAGGATAGAAAAATATCACCAGTCGTCCTTAGAATATCTTAACCCAAACAAAATAATTTGGGATAATCATGGTCTTTGATGAGAAACTCTTTGTAAGGAACCAACTCAGACCCCAAAAAAATGAAGTCTTGGCGTTTGGCATTTGCTCTTCTGACCACGTGTTCCAGCCCTCCCAACGGATCCCATGAATCCACGCCTGCCTTCTCCGTTTTTCGATTGGACTCTTCCCCTTTCGGCACGCGATACCGTCTTTACGATTCGTACAACCGACAGCGCAACAACTGTGAGGCATCTCGTTTCGTTTCAAATCCATTTCTCCGTGATGATCCCTTCGACATGGACGTAGTAACGTTTACAAACATAAGACTCGTGGCCCCCTTTTTGCCTCACAGTCTGCGCGCGCTTGTTTGCGCGTGTAAGTAAGGGAACGCGTCTATGGACCTAACTGAAGTCCATCGTTACACGACGACGAATGTGTTCGGCTCGTTAACCCTGGACACTAGGACCAACCCTCCTCCCAGCTAGTCCCTACACATTGTCGTCTGCAAGATGTCTGTGAAGGTTCTCCTTCATCCGGGTCGTGCTTATCCAAAGGAGCTGAATCGAGTGCAGCTGGACTTGGTCTATATCCGTGAAGACGTTTCACCCCTCATCCGAGAGGCTTCCTCGGGTCGTGCCTTTCTGACTAGACCAAGCTGGTCTGCAAGTTCTTGCCCTCAAGTGAATGCATTTGAACTTGAGCATGTAACCCTATCTGACCTACTATGTGTATGTACACGTTTCTTGTCTAGGGGGATATCTGGACTGTAGTGATATAACGCCATGTATATACACTGGAACTACACTAGGTGTTATGTACTACCCGGACTGTTATTATGGTTACACCACTACCATGTATGGTTATTACTTCTGCCTACTGAGCCACGATTAAACCTGAGTTCTATAACCCGGTGTGGTCATTGATCCTCGACCAATACTAGGACCACTCACCTCTCCTAGATGAATTTCTCGACGTCTTCCACTAGCAGCCTCTGACGTTTTTGCAAGCTGGCAGGGCGTCCCCTGTTAGCCTTTGCCTCACACGTTGTTGGCTCTCTGTTCAGACACGCAGGTGAAGTTCCCCACGGCTAGTGAGATGTGCAGCACAAAGTCTGGACCCTTGTTGCTTCACGGAGTCCTTGGCTTGGCTGCAACCACTACGGTCCCCTAGCTGCTTCTGCGGCACAGCGTGTTCTCTCGGGCGTTTTCTCGTCGTCTCCCTCTAGCGGCCGAGTCGGCGCACTAAGAAGGGCCAGTGACCCGCCCCCCTATGGAGCCATCAGCCTCTCCCTGACTCCGAGCTCCACCCCTAATTCTACATCCAAACCAAACTAGATTTCACACCCTAATAAATCCAAAACCCGCGCTGTAAAATCTACACCGTTCCAGAGACACTTGAAAATGGCGTGTTCGTGTCAAAAACAGGTGAAATTTTCCCGTCCACTCCAGCAATTTTAGATCATTTTCAGAATGTTTGCCCTCCACATTGAAACAACAGCAAAACGCGGAAGTCTCGCCTATTGGGCATGCGCAGGCCACTTGCACCAGTAGCCCTACACTGATCACATGACACTCATACGTCAGCGTTTTCGAAAAGCTCATAAATTAGTGCAGATGGAAGGCCAAAATGGAGAGGAAAAATATGTTTTTCAATTTCTAGGTGTTAATGGTGCCTGGGTCCAGACCTTTGAGTCCACCCACTTCACCGAGTTGACCGATTCGTTTGGTCTGGCATCCTGACATGAAACAGCGGTTTCTCGGTTGAAAAAGCGATTATCCAATGAGCGCCGGGGAGGGGGGGGGCAACGATTGGCCAATCAGCCCCACGGGCGGGACTAACGCCGTTCTCACGCTGTTGTCAATGATGTCTCGCCCGACATCATGGTTTGTTTTTACTTCGCTCCACTCTTAAAAGCCCGGCAGAACCAAGATGCTGGCATGGCTATTCATCAGGACTGACTTAGAGACGTTCGATTCGGGCGGACACATTGCTCTCGAGTGATTGGTTAGGGGAAATCCAATCCCCTCCCCCACGGAAATCGGTTAGAGTGGAGGCGGTGTCAGGCTGAAGATGGGGGGGGGGGGAGGACTTGACATTTCTATTGTGGACATGGCATTGAACCAGTGCCACAGCTCCACTCATCACACAAACACTGGATTTTAAAGTACAGGTTGCCACATCTGGGAGAGAGACAGGAAGAAAAAGAGCCAGAATCCGAAAGAGAGAACGGGAAATGATGGTGGTGGTGTTGAGGGAGGGAAAGGAAGACTGCAGGGAGACAATTGAGAGTGAGAGAGAGAGAGAGAGAGAGAGAGAGGAATAAGGGTCGGTGGAGAGAGGTAGTAAGAGAGAGATGGGGGAAATACAGAGAAAGAGAGTGAAAGAGCAGAAAGCAAGAGTGGTCAAAAGCAGCAACCTGACCTCTTTGTTCTCCTTTCATTTTCTTCTCTGCTTGATGATGTAGAGACGAGCACATCTGTCTGCCCTGTGAGCCCAATTAGAAAACACTTGGGAAGACACTAATGCATGTTCTTTCTCTCTCTCTCTCTCTCTCTCTCTCTCTCTCTCTCTCTCTCTCTCTCTCTCTCTCTCTCTCTCTCTCTCTCTCTCTCTCTCTCTCTCTCTCTCTCTCTCACTTGCTCACTCTCTCTCACTCTCTCTCTCACTCTCTCTCTCCCTCACTCTCCCTCGCTCACTCTCTCTCTCTCACTCTCTCTCTCCCTCACTCTCCCTCGCTCACTCTCTCTCTCTCTCACTCTCTCTCTCCCTCACTCTCTCTCACTCTCTCTCACTTGCTCACTCTCTCTCACTCTCTCCCTCCCTCACTCTCCCTCGCTCACTCTCTCTCTCACTCTCTCTCACTTGCTCACTCTCTCTCACTCTCTCCCACTCTCTCACTCTCTCTCCATCACTCTCCCTCACTCTCCCTCGCTCACTCTCTCTCCCACTCTCTCCCTCACTCTCCCTCGCTCACTCTCTCTCTCCCTCACTCTCTCTCACTCTCTCTCACTTGCTCACTCTCTCTCACTCTCTCCCTCCCTCACTCTCCCTCGCTCACTCTCTCTCTCTCTCACTCTCTCTCACTTGCTCACTCTCCCTCACTCTCTCTCACTCGCTCTCTCTCGCTAACTCACTCTCCCGCTCACTCTCTCTCGCTCACTCTCTCACTCTTTCTCTCGCTCACTCTCTCTCTCATTCTCTCGCTCACTCTCTCACTCTATCTCACTCTCTCACCCTCTCTCGCTCACTCTCTCTCACTCTCACTCTCTCTCTCTCTCGCTCACTCCCTCTCACTCTCTCACACTCTCTCACTCTCTCTCTCACTCTCTCTTACTCTCTCTCTCTCTCTCTCTCTCTCACTCGCAGCGTGCAGAGACACAGAAAAAGAAGTCATAATGGCAAGCAGTTGCAGCTCTGTTCAACTTTTTGTGTGTGTACAATATGTATTTGTGCAGTGTGTGTGTGTGTGTGTGTGTGTGTGTGTGTGTGTGTGTGTGTGTGTGTGTATACTCCCTATATGCCATGTTATCTATGCCTTTTCAAACAAGTCCAGAGAGGAACAGGGCATCGAGATTATTCAGCCACCCACAAACACCCCACACACACTTTTTGTCAAACACACACACACACACACACACACACACACACACACACACACACACACACACACACACACACACACCAAATACAACAGCAGGCTACAGTCACTGCGCTGTAGATTAAAACTGGAATGCCTCCAGGCGTCTTAGACATGTGCACACTTTTCTCAGCGGTACACCACCCAAAATAAATATTATCTTTTTATTCATACGCGGCCTAAATAGTCCCACCACATCCCCCTCCTCCCCCTCCTCCTCCTCCTCCTCCTCCTCCTGTGACAGAGTCTGATAAGAGTATTCCGGATGAAAGCTTCAATCTGTCGTCGGCTTCACCAGCCGGCTCACCTTCAGTCGTGAGGCCGTGCAGGGATGCCTTTCAGCGCAGTCAACTACCAACGAAGAAGTAACCGGTCAAGCGGTGCACCTTATGTGGACCGTTATTAAGACGCGAATTAGCTGTCACGCTTAGATGAATGGCAGCAAAGCCCAGATTAACTCAAGCACAGAATTATATCAAAATGGATTTGAGTTTTAAACACTCCGGCATAACCAACATTAGCTACAAAAATGTGCTTATCTGGGCCAAGTACCATGACAAGGAGGTGTGGAGGAGTTGGTCACTTTCCAAAGGGTTTGTTTTTAGTCAGTCAGTCAGAGCCCAGCTGAGTATAATTGTCTGGAAAAGGGACGTTTACAGGCCCTTACTGAAGGAAGTAAGCGGACTCGATGGGTGCCGAGAGATCCTTTCACCAATTTGGGACAGCCCAGACAGAAAAGACTCTTTGGCCCAAACGTGGCCCGCATCTGCAGTTCTCTTCCGGCCCACATTTGGCCCTGAATGACGGCGTTGACTCAGGGTGAGTGTGGCTGCCTCAACTCGGCCACACTCGTGCCACATGTGGCCCACATCTGGCCCACGTATTATGTGCCGTAACCCGAGTCAAGCCCGGTTCATTGGCCCACACGACACTTGCCGTAACCCAAGTCAGACCCGGCTTATGCTACATTTGGGCCACGTCCGGCCCACACAACAGCTGCCGGTGCCGTAACTGAGCCAGAAGTACCAGAAGGGCCCCGGATTGGGCCCAAACGTGTCGGCTATCTGGGAGGTGACAGTTTAAGCCACATTCAGCAGTATATTTCACCGTTTCGCTGGTGAACACTTCGTAACGGTGGGCCTCAGGTATTCATTTTAAAAGATAAATGTGTGTTTTCTTACCACTTGGGTCTTGTTTTTGGGGGGTTTGGGCCACCATTGGGGTATCATTTTATACACACTGGCTTCATTTTGGAGATTTTGGACCAGCGCTGGACGCCGTTTTACCACGGAGTCTCAGCTGAGCACAATCCTTAAACCTGTCTTTTCCAATAGCAAAAATGAAACGGAAAACCTCAGCGCCTCAGTCAGACCGTGCACAAGATTTGTTGTTATTTTATTACTTCTGTGACTTCTCAGTTGAGCTGGCCAGATAGTTTATGGATGGCTACTAGTGCCTATGGTAAGTACAGGCTGGTCAGTCCTGCAAGTTAAACCAGGAAGTAGCTCAACAATGTGATGGGCCGGGCCTCCGGGTTTTTACAAGCTGTAAACCTGCATGTGTGTGTGTGTGCGTGTGTGTGCGTGCGTGTGTGTGTGTGTGTGTGTGTGTGTGTGCGTGTGTGTGTGTGTGTGTGCCACAGGGTGTTACGAGAGCAGTGGATACGAGCGAAGTATGAGAGGAGAGAGTTCTCTGAGCCCAGGGGGAAATTAATATATGAGAATGGTGAGTAAGTACACACACACACACACACACACACACGCACACACACACACACACACACACACACACACACACACACACACGCACACACACACACGCACACACACGCACACACACACACGCTGACAACCTCACAGGCGAACGCGCCGAATCAAATTAACATTCTGTGGTTCTGCAACAGGAACTAGAGATGGCATGCTGATGAAGAGGGGGCGGGACAATGGGCAGTTCCTCAGCAGGCGATTCGTCCTCTCGGAGAGGGAGGGGACCCTCAAGTATTTCACCAAATATGACGTAAGCACCCGCGCTGGAGGCGCTTTTATCGGGCGTGCACACCTGCAGCGCATGTAGCACACACCCAACAATAGCAAGAGACTGCTAGGTTAATTTGATAACTAACTTCCTGTGTTGAGGTCACCATCCATCCTGTAGTGAAGTCGGGGGGGGGGGGGGGGGCGGGGCAACCCGGGACGCGAACCCGGGTCTCCTGCAACAGGGGTGACTAGTTGACTAAAGGGACTAAAGGGTCCAACCCGTCATTATCCAAACCACTTATCCTGCTCTCAGGGTTATGGGGGTGCTGGAGCCTATCCCAGCAGTCATTGGGCGGCAGGCCGGGAGACACCCTGGACAGGCTGACACAGACACACACACAAACACACAAACACAATGGACAATTTAGTACGGCCAAGTCACCTGATCTACAAGTCTTTGGACTGTGGGAGGAAACCCACACAGACACAGGGAGAACATGCAAACTCCACACAGAGGACGACCTGGGACGACCCCCAAGGTTGGACCACCCCGGGGCTCGAACCCAGGACCTTCTTGCTGTGAGGCGACCGCGCTAACCACTGCGCCACCATGCCGCCCAATTCTACCTCCAACACATAGACAACACTCCCACATTACCCAGTCTGCTGCTTTTAAACACACATAACACACACACACACACACACACACAACCACACACAAAAGCTCTAGCGCCTTAATTAAAGGGTGTCGTGGTGTGCGTGGGTGTCGCCGCTCCCCCAACACCGTGCCTTATGCTGCAGCTACACCGACGCACACAAGCACTCTGACACACGTACATAAACACGAGTACATTTTGTAAATATTGTAATCACATGTACCTACTGACGTGGGCAGCCAGGTTTAGCTCTTATGTGTCGCTATTGTGTTTGTGTGTACTGCAGCACAGATAGACAAGCTGAAGTGTGTGTGTGTGTGTGTGTGTGTGTGTGTGCTCACAGGATGTTGTGATGCATTTAGTGCAGCATGCTAGTGAGACGTTGCATGTAGGGATGCATGTGACCTTCCTCCATTAGCCCCCTGCCGCGGGCCCACCCAGTCCCGGGTAAAGGAAGCTGAGCCCGTAAGTCTTCCGAGGCCAGTACACGGCCCCTCACCCACCAGGATCCCTACCGCGCCTCCTCGCGGAAGCACACCGTATCGGGCAGTCTTGTGACTCCAGGTTAAACTGATATAGGGGGTCTCAAGAGCTGCTGTGGTCACCTGACGCAGGTCGACTGGGGCCCACCCTGCCGTCGGCCAACCGCTGCCCTGCTGCCTTGTGGGTTTGCCCAAGAAGACAAAGGCTAGGGAAAACACCCCAAGAGCAAAGCAATCTATGGCGGCAAGCTTCGAGGCGGCATCCGACAGGCTAGACCACCGGCAGCCTCCTGCAACGGGGGGGGGGGGGGAGATGCCAGTCATCTTGGGACGATCCCTTGCCACTGAAACCTTTAGGTCAAGAGTGTGATGTCGGGAGAAGCGCAACCTCCGAGTCATTCTAAACATCTTCGGTGTGCAGGTACCTACAACAACTTGCTGGGAGTCTTCTGCCTATCCCCTACCTCTTAAAAAGCCCGATGGCGTCGGGGTGCCCGTCGGCAGGAGCCGGGCCGAATGACCTGGGAGCTCCTAGTCAGGCCCCTACACAGTAGCAGCACGCGGTATTGCTAGCTAGCGGCTGGGACTGAGTGGCAGCTGCTTGTCTGAGCAGCCTTCTTCATGGACCACATTGCTCGGCCGGATCAGGGAAAGGCCTAGAAAAGGTGGCCCGAGCGTTGTCTACTCGAAATGCTCTGGGATAGGCTACTGCCAAGACATCGAGTGTGCGACAGTGGCGGCGAGGTTGAACAGGTCGTCTGGTAACTGGAGGGTTCCCAGTTCGATCCTCGGCTCCCGCTAGTAAAAAATGCCGAGGTGTTCTTGAGCAAGACACCTAAACCCCCTAGCTGCTCCCAATGAGCTGGTTGTTACCTGGCACGGTTGACCCCGCCCTCGGTGTATGAGTGGTAGTATGTGTGCGTGGGTGAATGTGAGGCGCTCATTGATAGTGAAGCACTTTTAGAGGCTTTTGCGGCTGGAAGGGCGGGATATAAATGCAATCCGTTTATTGCAATCTATTTATAGCCCGTATTTCATTAAGCGACTCAACTTCGAGATATCACAGGAAGCACCGGCCCCCGAGTCATACCTCTTGGTTAATGTTGGGGATGATAGAAACTGTTTTGGGAAGTATGTTCCAGGTGAGGGATTCCTTGACTGATTACAAGACTTGAAGATTAATGGCTTTTTTATATATATCCTGAAAATCTGGGTTGTGCTAAATTGGAATGGGATAGACTGGTTACAGGGATAGACTGTAACCTGAGATGTTGCTGAATTTCCACCAAGCTGTCAGTGTAATTGCGGTAAATGGATTTTTAAAACGGAGTAAAGTTAAGAGCAAACGGGTCCGACGGGTCGGGGGAGATGTCAATACTGAGATCCATCGAATACGGCCTGTTGTGATGCGGTCCTGGATAAGACGTTAAACTGCAGCTGTCGGGTCGTCGGCGACTAAACCGGCACCCCCCCACTTCAACCCCTGGGTTGTTGTGAGGAGGGTGTGTGTGGGCACCCAGCAGGACTAAAAACAAAACCTGTCAAAGGGCGGATGAGTTCCTCTGTGAACCGACAGCCATCCATACCCGGAGGGGAGACGGGGACCACCAGGTACTCCCCCTACTGACACACAACGAGGACTCAACCAAACCCAATCACCGTACCGGAGGGAACGGGGGAAGAGACTCGTTGAGGCATCATCGTGCTCCTATGACCTCCATAGGTTACAGAACTGATGATGATGATGATGATGATGATGATGATGGTGGTGGTTAAAGGAAGATTCTGAGTGACAGCGTTCCATCTTCCCCACCGAGCGGTAGTACTGCAGTTTTGGAGCAGTTTATCGAATAGCCTGAAATTGTTGAAAACGTTGATATAAGGTGTAATACCTCTAGCAGGGATGTTGACGTATTCCGTATGAAATACCTGGCGGGAGAGAAAACCAGCGACACCGGCAGTGCCCGAGGACCGGGCTGAGAACCACTGGTGCTGATAAAGGGCTGTTCGAAGTGTCATGTAAAAATGCAGAGTTAAAATAGATTCGAGGCATTGTGCATGCTGGGACTCGTATTCAGACACACACATGCATGCACATATTACACACTGGAGGCCTAAATGCCAGAGCAGCCAGGCGGGGAATGGTGGCCAGTTCGTCGGCGTTCCAGACATGGAAATAATGACCGTTAAAGTGCTCCACGTGGCTGACACGCGGCACTGTCCAAGTCCTCTTAAGCCGCACAACATGTCTGTCGGCGGAAAAGCCCGACATCTAAACCATTATATACCGAGAACCTTCCGGTCCTCCTTTGCTATCAAACGTTTTGCGCCCTCGAACCCCAGACCTCGTGCAGGCGGGTTCATGTTCCCACGAAACGTCTCGTCTTCAAAGAAGTGTTGTTATTATTAAAATGTAGCAGAAATAGAAAAAAAAGGATATTTTATGAAATGTAGCAAGAATAATGATACAAAAGATAAATTAAGATAGGGAGTGGCCGGGTGGCGTGGCGGTCTATCCCGTTGCTTCCCAACACGGGGATCGCCGGTTCGAATCCCCCGTGTTACCTCCGGCTTGGTCGGGCATCCCCACAGACACAATTGGCCGTGTCTGCGAGTGGGAAGCCGGATGTGGGTATGTGTCCTGGCCGCTGCACTAGCGCCTCCTCTGGTCGGTCAGGGCGCCTGTTAGGGGGGGAGGGGGGATAGCGTGATCTTCCCACGCGCTACGTCCCGCTGTCTAAACTCCTCACTGTCAGGTGAAAAGAAGCAGCTGGCGGCTCCACCTGTATGGGAGGAGGCATGTGGTAGTCTGCAGCCCTCCCCGGGTCAGCAGAGGGGGTGGAGCAGACTAGATGAGCTGTATTAAGAGATGGTCGTGAGGGGCGGACTAAACCATTTTGCACCTTTTGTAAGGGGTGAGAGGGGCCTCGGAGAGCCTCCACTATTTTCTTTACGTCCCTCAACCGATGTACCGAGCCAATTTTAACTGAAGTTATGACACTAATTAGTTAGACATAAAAATTTGCCAACCAAAGAAACTTTTAATTCCAGGGTTCCCCCCCCCCCACTACAACGCTGCTGGGTGCATGCACAGTACCAAACTGAGACTGTCCTCCACCAAAAAACGACCCCATAGGTCGTTTGTACAAGCAGCTTATCACGACCTATAGTAGTTACGGTTTAAAGATAAGCGACCTCTAGCGGTCATGCTGCCAATAGCAAACTTAGTTACTATACTAGATAGATGGCGAAACAACACAAAAACGCACTGACTACATATTCTATTGTTCTCAAACTGTTTTTATCACTAGCCTGTCTATGAGGCGTTGTACAAACGATGTCAACAAGTAGAGAAAAACCCACAATGCACAGAGGCGAAAAGTATCTGTGGCATACCTCCTGCCGCCGGTAGGGGCGCTAATTTAGGAAACGCTCCCGTGGGCCGCATTAGAGGGCATACGACCTATGTGGTCGTAGGGGTTGGCGGACCCTTCCAGTACACACATACACTCCTGATTGTCTCCTGCCCTTCCCTTGTCTCCTCTTTGTCTCCTGTCCCTCCCCAGGCTAAGGAGCCCAAGGCGGTGATCAAGGTGGACTCTGTCAACGCGACCTTCCAGCCGGAGAAGATCGGAAACCCCAACGGTCTGCAGATCACCTACCTCAAAGACTACAGCACCCGCAACATCTTCCTCTACCACGAGAGTGGAAAGGTGTGTGTGTGTGTGTGTGTGTGTGTGTGTGTGTGTGTGTGTGTGTGTGTGTGTGTGTAGCCTGGGTTTGGACACATCCTGTCACTATCGCCCCCTATCTTTCTTTCCTCCTGCCTCTTATTCTGCCTCTTATTCCTCTTATTCATCACTGGCTGTGTTAGTCTCTCTCTCTCTGTCTCTCTCTCTCTGTCTCTCTCTCTCTCTCTCTCTCTCTCTCTCTCATTTAAATAAAAACAGATTGCGGGCTGTCCACCTTTCTTGTTCAGGGAAACATTTAAAAGCTTAACTTGCTTAAACTGAGCACTTTCTCTGTCATGGGGCAGACAGCAGGATATGTTGTAATAAACATGTCTGTCCTGTCTGTCTGTCCATCCGTCTGTCTTGTCTATCAACCCATCTATCTGTCAGTCTTGTCTGTCCATCTGTCCATCTTGTCTGTCTATCTGTCCATCTTGTCCATCCATCCACCTTTTCTGTCCATCTGTCTGTCTTGTCTGTCCAGCATGTCTGTCCGTCAGTCTTGTCTGTCTGTCCATCCATCTGTCCATCTCGTCTGTCTGTCCGTCTTGTCCATCTGTCCGTCCGTCTGTCCATCTTGTCTGTCTGTCTGTCTGTCCGTACATTCGTCTGTCTTGTCCGTCCGTCTGTCTGTCTATCCATCTTGTCTGTCTGCCTCTGTCTGTCTTGTCTTTCCGTCTGTCCCTCTTGTCAGCTGTCTGTCTGTCTGTGTGTCTATCTGTCTATCTGTCTGTCTGTTTGTCTGTCTGTCTCTCTGTCTGTCCATCCTGTCTGTCTGTCTTGTCTACCTGTCTGTCTGCCTGTCTGTCTGCCCATCTTGTCTGTCCGGCTTGTCTGTCCATCTTGTCCGTCCATCCGTCTGTCCCTCTTGTCAGCTGTCCATCTGTCTGTCTGTTTGTCTGTCTGTCTCTGTCTGTCCATCCTGTCTGTCCGTCTTGTCTACCTGTCTGCCTGCCCATCTTGTCTGTCCGGCTTGTCTGTCCATCCTCTCCGTCCATCCGTCCCTCTGTCCATCCTTCTCGGCTATCCGTCTGTCTTGTCTTTCCATCCGTCCATCCATCTGTCCGTCCGTCTGCCTGTCTGTCTGTCTGTCCGTCAGCCTGTCTGTCTGTCTGCCCCTCCGTCTACCTGCCTGTCTGTCTGTCTCTGCCTGTCTGTCTGTCCGTCCGCCTGTCTGTCTCTCACCTGCCTGTGTTGTGTCTTTCTTTCAGGAGATCGTAGATTGGTTTAATTCAATTCGTGCAATTCAGCTTCATTATCTAAAAGTCGCCTTCCCTGGAGCCACGGACGTCGAGGTCAGCGCACAATCACACACACACACACATAAATACCGTACAACAAACAAAACACACAATCACACACACACACACACACACACACACACTTACTGTGTATCTGATACCAACGTGTATAGGTAGTACGTCTTTATCGTGTATAAAAACTTTCTTTGCTGTTCTTTAAGCTGCTCTTTCTTCTTGTTGGGTTCCAGCTCATGCCAAAACTCACCCGGAACTTCCTGAAGGAGGGCTACATGGAAAAGACGGGTCCCCGGGTAAACTAACACACACACACACACACACACACACACACACACACACACACACACACACACACACACACACACACACAGACCCCCCCCCCCCCCGCCCCGAGCCCGTCCGCCCATCACTTGTCCCTCATTTGCATGTCTCTGAGAGGTCAGCCCAGCGCCACCTCCTGCAGTCATCTGACGGACTGGTGCAAATTCCTACTCATCACTGTACAACGGAGACCCTCAGCTGTTCCCAGGGGACCTTCTCCTCTTGTCTCCCATGTGAGGGGCAGTGTAACATTCAAGGCCGCATGAGGCCCAGAACCATCACACAACCAAACCAATGTGTTAACAAGTCATGTTATTGTATTCAGTACCGTCTCCTACGGCCGGCCGACAGGGCCAGTACATCGATATAATATGGACACCGTGATACGGGACCATATCTTATCTGGGATTTTGGTTGCAGTAATATGCTTCTCCAACTTAAATGTTGTCATTTCCTGGTCTTAAAGGCTGTGAAAATAACTATTAATGCTTCTGCCTATGGGGTAATCATATCCTCGTTATAAAGCCCACCTCTCTGAAGGTTCTGGTGTGTGAATAGCTCTAAAAGTCACCCCCAAACAATTACCACAATATTGATATAGAGGTGTTCAGTCAACAATGTTGTGATTTGGGCATCCGGATGGCCTGGCGGTCTATTCCGTTGTCCACCAACATGGGGATCGCCGGTTCGAATCCCCATGTTGCATCCGGCTTGGTCGGATGTCCCTACAGACACAGTTGGCCGTGTCTGCAGGTGGGAAGCCGGATGTGGGCATGTGTCCTGGTCACTGCACTAGCGCCTCCTCTGGTCGGTCGGGGCGTCTGTTCGGGGGGGGGGGGGATAGCATGATCCTCCCACGCACTACATTCCCCCTGGCGAAATTCCTCACTGTCAGGTGAAAAGAAGCGGCTGGCGACTCTACATGTATCAGAGGAGGCATGTGGTAGTCTGCAGCCCTCCCTGGACTGGCAGAGGGGGTGGAGCAGCGACAGGGACAGTTCGGAAGAGTGGGATAATTGGCCGGATACAACTGGGGAGAAATAAAGGGGGGATCCCCCCCCCCAAAAAATGTAATTCATTCATTCATCTTCAGCTGCTTCTCCGGGGTCGGGTCGCGGTGGCAGCAAGCTAAGTAGGGCACTCCAGACATCCCTCTCCCCAGCAACGCCCTCCAGCTCCTCCTGGGGGATCCCTAGGGGTTCCCAGGCCAGACTGGACATAAAGTCCCTCTAGCAAGTTCTGGGTCCACTCCGGGGTCTCCTCCTAGTTGGCCGTGCCCCATAAACCTCCAAAGGAAGGCGCCCAGGAGGCATCCTGATCAGATGCCCAAACCACCTCAACTGGCTCCTTTCGATGCGAAGGAGCAGCGACTCTACTCCGAGCTCCCTCCGGATGTCCGAGCTCCTCACCCTATCTCTAAGGCTGAGCCCAGACACCCTACGGAGGACACTCATTTCAGCCGCTTGTATCCACGATCTCACCCTTTCGGTCACTACCCAAAGCTCATGACCATAGGTGAGGGTTGGAACGAAGACTGACTGGTAAATTGAGAGCTTTGCCTTCCGGCTCAGCTCCCTCTTCACCACAACGGTCCAGTACGACGTCCGCATCACTGCTGATGCTGCACCAATCCACCTGTCAATCTCCCGCTCCATCCTACCCTCACTCATGAACAAGACCCCGAGATACTTGAACTCCTTCACTTGAGGCAACAACTCATCCCCGACCCGGAGGGAGCGATCCACCATTTTCTGGTAGAGAACCGCGGCCTCAAAGGTCTCAAAATCATGGTCCCAAAAAAGAAGTTGCGATTTGATTTTTTTCAGTATCTCCCAGCCCTACTGACTAGCTGACCTGACAGTACCAGAGGTGTTTTATAATGCATCAAACCCTCCCCATCAGTTCCTCCAGGTCAGCGACAAATGCAAAGAAATTCCTTTCTAGCTCTTTCTGACTCGGATCTGGGCTGCCGCTGTTTAAGGGTGAATATCCATTCGACGATTCTGACAGTTTTGCTCCGACTCCCCCTGATTCTGCCGTCCACTCCTGTCTCTAAATGAGAGGAGTGAAGCTAAAATAACTACCTAAATTGCCGACATGGCTGCCCTCCACGGCCACCTGTCAGCCTCGTTCGTTTGACTGACAGTCGCAAGAGCTGCCCGTCTCCATGCCGTCCTGTCTGCTTCTGCAGGAATAAAGGGTTTCTAGCTGGGCATCAGCTTAATCCTCAGGTGTCTGGTCTCTCTCCCCCTCTCTCTCTCTCTCTCCCTCTCTGTCTGTCTGTCTGTCTGTCTGTCTGTCTGTCTGTCTGTCTGTCTGCCTGTCTGTCTGTCTCTCCCTCTCTCTCTCTCTGTGTGTCTGTTTCTCTCTCTCTGCCTCTGTCTTTCTCTCTCTGTATGTCTGTTTGTCTGTCTGTCTATCTGTCTCTGTCTGTCTATCTGTTTGTGTGTCTCTGTCTGTGTCTCTGTCTGTCTCTCTTTCTCTCTGTGTGTCTCTCTCTCTTTCTCCCTCTGTATGTGTGTGTGTGTGTGTGTGTGTGTGTGTGTGTGTGTGTCTGTCTGTCTGTCTGTCTGTCTGTCTTTCTCTCCCTGTCTGTCTGTCTGTCTGTCTGTCTGTCTGTCTATCTGTCTCTGTCTGTCTATCTGTCTGTTTGTGTGTGTGTGTGTGTGTCTCTCTCTCTCTGTCTGTCTCTGTATGTCTGTTTGTCTGTCTGTCTCTGTCTGTCTGTCTATCTGTCTGTTTGTGTGTCTCTGTGTGTGTCTGTCTCTCTCTATCTGTCTGTCTGCCTGTCTCTCTCTCACGTGCACACATACACACACTCACTTGGATGCAAAGTTACAACACGCGCATACACCCATGTTGTACTGTTGTCTACATGGACACATACCAACATCACCTACAGTTCATATAAACAATGACTTACCCAGGTGCACACACACACACACACACACACACACACAACCCAGCAACCCAACATCCTCCAACGCGACCGGTTTTTGTATTCAGACAAGCGGCTACACACTCAAGACACACACAGGTTCAGTGTTTAATCTCCGTCTGTCAGGCTGCGACATGAAAGGACTCACTTACCTGCTGCCTGGGCTGAGCTGCTAAACGGGTGTCACGATTCATTTCCCTCCCACACATCCGACACATGTGTGTGCTGGAAGTCACTCCAGACATGAGGAGGGAGCGCCGTTCGGGCTGGTTCTGCGGGTTTCATGCTTGAGACAATGAGCATTTCACAGACCCTTCATGAGAACGCTTTGGCAGCAGGCCTGATTGTTTAACTCACTGAAGTGCCCACACCGGATTTCTACTTTGACAGGCTCGCCAAGGCATCTCCATCTCGTATTTGTTCAATAAGGCGGCACGGTGGCAAGAAGTTCCTGGGTTCGAGCCCCGGGGTAGTCCGACCTTGGTGGGGCATCCCGGGGCGTCCACAGTCCAAAGACCATGCAGGTCTCTAGATAGTAAAACTGCTGTGGCCCGGACCCGTCCCACACCCGACACTTCATCCGACCCACATACATCACAGAATGATGGCACTTGGGCGGTCCGTTCCTGTTTGCCAGATCTGGGCCAGAACCAAGCCATAGCAACGCCGCATGTGCCACATATTTGCCAGAGGTGGCCCATATTTGTTTTGTGGTATTTGGGCCATATTCACCGTTTACCACACGGGCCACTTCAGGGTCACATCCAGATCACATGTTGCCCAGAGCACCACATCTTTGCCAAAAAAGGCCCACATTTGATTTGGCATATTTGGGCCATATTTGCTATTATACATGTGGGCCACTTCAGGCTCACATCCATGTTGTCAGGGCCAGAAGACGGCCATCAGTGCCACATCATTGCCTGAAGTGGCCCACATCCAGATGCTATCTGGTGAATCAGCCCTACTAAATTGTCCCTATCAGACAGCAAAATGAAACTGGGCCGGATCCGCGCTGGTTGTATCACAGCATCTGGCACGGAACCGCAACACGGATCTGCCCCAGTGTCTTTTTGCACAATGGGCCAATACTGGCGCGGATCTGGCTTATGGATCTGTAGCAGCTTTGGGCCATAACTGGCCCAGATCCATGCCATAGCTGTGAACTTCCGACTTTAGGAGGCCACACTCTGGCCAGAGGCACGGGGCGGTCTAGGAGCGGATATGATTGCTATAATGATCTGCCGGAATCGTCGCAGAGGCGGGGGGGCGGTCTATGGGCAGATGTGATTCGTATGCGGATCTGCCGGACTGTGGGCGGATCCGGCCCAGTGTCAGGTGCTATGAGGGGTGTGAATGTGTGAGTGTGTGTTTGTGTCGGCCCTGTGATGGCCTGGCGGCCTGTCCAGCGTGTCCCCACCTGCTGCCCAATGACTGCTGGGATAGGCTCCAGCATCCCCGTGACCCTGAGAGCAGGCTAAGCAGTGTGGATAATGGATGGATGAATAATGAATGAATTTGTTCAGTAGCCACTTCCGCCATGGATCTGAGGAACATGGCACGGATGCTAACTTGCAACCTTAGCAGTTTCCCTGTTTCTCATAAATGGACTATAGAAGTGGTATAGAGAGCAAGAGGGCCAGGCGTTCGTCATTAAGTCTACATAATCGAGCATTCAGATGGAGAACCATGAGAGTGTCCTCCACCAAAAAACGACGCCATAGGTTCGTTTTTTGGCGGAGGAAAGTCTCATGGTTCGGTTTTTCGAACCATAGATTTGAAAAACCATTATCTTTGAAAATTGTGGATGAATTATACTTCGAAATACTATCTACTTAACACTTAGGTTGAGTTCTGTGAATGCAGGTGATATCTTACTTATCACCTGTGTAACGGGGGCAGTCCTATGCTGTTCTATGCTGGTCAGCCTGCTGCACGCCCGTCACTCTCATCATTAGCTCTGCGTTGTGTTCTAGTTGGGTGGGGCCCCAGGTGTTGTGGGGGGCCCTCAGTCTCTCATGATCATCATGATCAAGGAAGGAGCGGGGACACACAGGACTCTATTTGGCCCACCTTGCCATTTATTTTGGTTTCAAACCCTTCGACAACCGTCCAGTCCTCCAGCGGGAGCGGTGTTTCTTACGGACGTGGGGGTCGAAGTTCAACCACTGCCCGGACTTCACTCGTGTGCGTTAGAAGGAGAAACCGTCCACGGGACTCCGATGTAAGAAAGGATAAACAAGGATTTTATCCCACAACTTGCAGTATCTTCTTACAGGGATACTCAAGGTTACGTTCTCCTCAACCAGCAAAACTGTCCCACGGTAAGAAACACGTGTGGCTCGGCTCGATCGCTGCTTGAGACTCCTCCCACAAAACAAAAATGGCCTCTCCCGCGTTCCCTCTTCCGTGTACCCACAAGACCTCTCTCCTAAAGCGACAGTACAGGTATATGACGGTCGTTGGAAAACATACATAAAAGTAAATAATGACATAAAATAAAATGTAGTAAACACAAATAACAGCACACAGACAGGATTTGGTGATATTTCATACTCAAACAAAATAAAATAAAAACATTAATTTTAACCTGGTTACACCTGCATATACGTATACTGCTGTCACACCATTGTCCCTGGTAGGAAAGTGTCCTCGGTGAATTTGGTGCAAGTTATCGGTACATTCAGGATGTTAGGGCTGACGTTGGGGAATGGGAGTGGGGGTTAAAATACTTCTGAATACGGCATCCGGGTGGCATGGCAGTCTGTTCCGTTGCCGGCCAACATGGGGATCGCCGGTTCAAGTCCCCGTGTTACCTCCGGCTTGGTCGGGCGTTCCTACAGACACAGTTGGCTGTGTCTGCAGGTGGGGAGCCAGATGTGGGTATGTGTCCTGGTCGCTGCACTAGCGCCTCCCTCTGGTCGGTCGGGGCACCTGTTCCGGGCGGGGGGGACTGGTGTGATCCTCCCACGCGTCACATCCCGCTGGTGAAACTCCTCACTGTCAAGTGAAGAGAAGCGGCTGGCGACTCCACATGTATTGCAGGAGGCATGTGGTAGTCTGCAGCCCTGTCTGGACCGGCAGAGGGGGTGGAGCAACGACTGGGACGGCTCGGAAGAGTGGGGTAATTGGCCAGATATAATTGGGGAGACAAAGGGGGGGGGGGACAACCTCTGAATAAAGCTATTCCTGGTCATACACCCCCATTACCCATATTTTACATGCTACTTTATTCACTTTGTTGCTACTTGGCGGTCTTTGGTTCAACAAGTCCTCCAACCCATACGACCACATAGGTCGTTTGTTCCTACCCTCTAATACGACCCACAGGAGCGGTTCCTAAATTAGCGCCCCTACCGGCGGCAGGAGATATGCCACACAAACTTGCCGGGCTAAGACGTTCAGTGAAATGTGTAGACCACTCCCCCATCTCTTGGCTCGTCGCATTTTGATTGGTAACGAAGGTCAAAGGTCATATGATGGGTCATAATAAGCTGCTTGTACAAACGACTTATGGGGTCGTTTTCTGGTGGAGGACAGTCTCCTTTGGGCTATCTCAGCTGTCAATAAACAGTATAATGGAAAGTGTAGTAATTTTTGCAGTTGTAACCAGCGTATGAATCACTTGCAATGGACCCCTGGGTATCTGTGGTGGACTGACAAAGTTCAGAGCAGACTGTGGGATGGTTCTTCATCTAAACCGGAGGTTAACACCAGATTCTGGTACACACTACTGCGTATCTCACTTAGTTTACCTTTTATCTCTGCAGCAAACAGAAGGATTCAAGAAGCGCTGGTTCACTCTGGACCACAGACGGCTGATGTACTTCAAAGATCCCCTGGTATGACACTGTTCCACACACACACACACACACACACACTTGCTTGCATTCTTGCTGCTTTGTTTCACAAAGTTCACTTCAAGACAAGCTAAGCTAAGCAACCTCCGTCTTCGTCAGCTTATAAATTGTCATGTATCGTTACCTTCACTAAATGCTGTCATCAATCATTATTATTATTAGACAATTATCATAATGCACGATCAAACACAGCATATTCATATTCTAATTAGTAGCGTCATTCTTTACCCCGAGCTGCAAAAGTGAGACTACAACCTCTCGTGAGGTATTGAATAAGAAATCAGTATCAGAATCAGAAACACTTTTTTTGTCAAACAAAACATCGTTTCTGCCAGCCCACAGCAGTGCAACACAAAGACAAAAACACACCCAAAACTACAACACATATATCCAAACTAACACACATATCTAACTAAACAAAAAATCACTGTCCAGGAGAATGAACGCCAGCCAGGATGACTGTCGGAACTGCCGGTCTGATGGGCTAGCAGTTAGCTTAGCCTGCCCAGCTTCCGGGTCCCGTCAGACCGCCCTCGGCATTTCCTCTGCGAGCACAGCTCCAGTCAGGGCCGTGGTCGTTGGGCCCACAGGAAGCAGCAGACCAAGCTGCCTCAGCCAATCCAACACCGGCTCTCCCAGCCAGACACCTTCGACACACCTCCCCGTACGCCACACGACGACACTAAAAACACAGTCAACGCTAGGCGAGGCCGCCGCCAGACCGCCCTCGGTGTTATCGGAACTGGCAGTCTGCTTGGGCTAGCAGTTAGCTTAGCCTGCCCCGCTTCCGCGCCCTGTCAGACCGCCCTTGGTGGTACCTCTTCGGGCATAGCTCCAGGCAAGGCCGTGGTCCCTGGGCCCACAGGATGCAGCAAACCAAGCTCTCCCAGCTGATCTAGCAGCAGCTCTCCCAGCCATCAAACGAAGACAAACTTAGACGCAGATGCGGACAAAGACACTGCATGGACAGTACTGGGTGAGGCCACCGCAAACGTGAATTTGCGCCGCCATCTTCCCACACCGGTAGTGGGTGAGGCCGCTTAAAACGTGAATTTGTGCTGTCATTGGAGAGTACATTCGCATTAACTTGTCACACCTGCATTTTAAAGTTGCCATAAATGTTCTATGACATCACATCACGAATGACACATCATGAAAGTGTCTGTTCCCTAATATGTTTTATTATATTTGTATTTTTTTCATTTAGTGACTTTCTGTGGAGGCAGCAATTAGCGGATATATTTGCCTGTCAACCTAAAGGCAACCTAACGGGCACTTTAATACTGAGTGAAAGCCAGTTATTGATCATCATCCTGAGGTTCATTGCAAATCTGGAGGGCATGATTGTCTCTGTACTGGGTCTGATTGATATACCTCTGGAGACGGAGGATTTGGGAAGGGATTACCAGCAACTCCGATTTGGACAAGTTGAGCCGAAGGTGTCGCTCCCTCATCCTGGTTGTTTGCTTTCTAATGACAACAAACTGGAGGTCATGGTTTTAACCCACCTTCATATTCACCTCCTAATCGCTGCCCCTAACCCTGGGAGTATTAGTACCATACCCTTACTATGAAAACTACACATGACTTGTAGGTAGAGAGTACCTGATGCAGCTTTCACCAAAACCACCTGTTTAAATCCGAGGCGGGCTGAGGACAGCCTTTCAGAGGTATTTGTTGGATTGGAGCAAAATGTCACTGCAAGGGTTTAATTTTTCAAGAGGCTGTCACACAAAAGACCATGTGTACACTACACACACCAGGTAAGACACATTTTTGGCACACGCACACACACACACACACACACACACACACACATACACACCCTAATACAACCCTGTGGGATGACTTTCAGAGAGGGAGGTACCAGTTGCCCAAATTAGCAAAGAGTTGTTGCTGCTGTAATAGTTCCACAGAAAGCGCAAGAAATTGTAGGTAGTAAAATGGCTGGAAATTCAGACTTCAGCCCTGTTCACGCAGGACTAGCACCTGGGGACCTCATGTGATTTACAAATTACCCCCCCCATCTGTGTTTCGTGAGGCACATTTGCACGGGATAAGCGAAGTTTGTATTTTACAAGAATTTAATAATAATAATAATGATGATAATAATACATTTTAAAAACAAGCAGCACTGTATCAGACAGCATAAAATCACAACAAAGCAGGGTAGACAATTTTCGACCGCTAGAGGGCGCTTAACTTTAAAACGTAACTATAGGTCGTAAGAAGCTGCTTGTACAAACGACCTATGGGGTCGTTTTTTTGTGGAGGACAGTCTCTAATAAAAAGTTAATACAACAGATAGATATAAAAATCACCATCTGCACAAAACTCAGCGAAGCGTGGATCAGACTGAATGTGCCAGTTTGAAAAGGTTGCGTGTTGAGATGGGATGTGAAGGTTGAAAGAGAGTCAAGGTTGTGAATGTGTTGTGGGGGAGAGTTCCACAGGCGGGGGGGGGGGAGAATGACCGAAGGCTCTAGACCCCATGGTAGTCAATCGGGCCGATGGTGTAGTGAGTTGGAGAGCAGAAGAGGGTCTCGGAGTGCGGGAGGGCGTATGGATATGAAGGAGTTCAGAGAGATATGAAGGAGCTAGGTTATTAAGGGCCTTAAAGGTGAGGAGCAGGATCTTGAAGTCAATGCGGTATTTAACCAGAGTCGGCGTCAGAACCAACCTAATGGGAGGGCATAGGCTCACAGCAGGGGGGCATCACCACATCACCCCAGTCCTAAAAGACCTCCACTGGCTACCCATCTCCCACCGGATCAATTACAAACTCCTGGTTCTTACTTATAAAGCCCTTCACAAACTGGCTCCCCCATACCTCACCGATCTCCTCTCCCCCTACCAACCCTCCCGGTCCCTCAGATCCACCTCAGCCTCCCTTCTCTCTACCCCCAGGTCCAACCTCCGCGGCTTTGGTGACCGAGCCCTCTCCAGAGCAGCTCCCAGGCTCTGGAACTCACTTCCCCAAATCATTAGAGACTCAGAATCCCTCCCACTCTTCCAATCCCGTCTCGAGACACAGCTTTTCTCCATTGCCTTCTCGTGCCCCCCCCCCCCCCCCGTCCGCTCATCCACCCCTGGTCTGGGGCAGGCTGGGGACTGAGCGCTCGACCTGCATCTGTGATTTATGATGTTTGTTTTTCTTCCCCCTTATATCTGTCCAAGTGGGAGAGTACTGCTGGCGCCGTGTGTGGCTGCCGCTTCTCCCTCTCGTAGCCCCCCTTCCCATCCACCCCTGTATGTCTGCCCCCCTTCCCATCCACCCCTGTATGTCTGCCCCCCCTTCCCATCCACCCCTGTATGTCTGCCCCCCCCTTCCCATCCACCCCTGTATGTCTGCCCCCCTTCCCATCCACCCCTGTATGTCTGTGCTGTGTTCATCTGTCGTCTTGTTTCACTCCATTTATTGGAAAGCGACTTTGAATACTAGAAAAGCGCTATATAAGATTGATTTATTATTATTATTATTACTACTACGACCAAATGCAGCTGATGGTTCACACAGTGTACATAAGGTGCTTCACGATCCAGTTTCTGTTGCAGTAACTTCTGCATGCCACCGTGCTCCCCCGACATTAACGAAGCCCCATCATGCACCTGGCTGGGAATCCGATGAGTCCAAACCAACACTGCTTAGCTCAGCTAAGACTGTCTTGTCAGTGTCCGCGCATCACCTGCAACAGCAGTCGCTATGGTTACCGGGCGCTCTGTCGCTTCAAATGACCGGTTTATTTTCGGATCCCGACCCCGTGGGGTCGCGTGCTCCGTCCACTTTCAACGTGTCAGGCGAGCGGCCTACTTCTTCCGCCTGAGCCTGAGTCACCACGCTGCCAAGTGTATTTATAAGTTCATTCTGCGAGTCGTGACAAGTATATGTGGCGTTTCGAGGGCTCGTTTTCACTATGTCAGCCAGCTCTGAGTCCTTTTTAATTGTGTAGTCCAATAAGGACATGAAAAGACCGCCCCGCCCCCCCCCCAGACATGTCACCAAAGGCATCTAGCTTCCCTCGTCAAGGCAACTGGTTACCTACCAGAAAACCAGCAACATCCACGAGAGAGGAGACACAGTCCCTGTTCCTTCCTAGCTGGTCTGCGTTGATAAGCGTCAAAACCTCCTTTCCAGTACTGACACGTCTCTGTCGCTCCTTCCACACGGTGGCGCTAGAGAGATGTTCCCTTTGACCTTTCGTGTTTACGAAGTCCCCCCTCTCTCTCTCCGTGGCGTTTTTCCAGGGTCGAGGCTAGTTCCCATCGATGCAGAGAACGGTCAACTGAGCATGCGCAATGGGTAGGTTAAGGTTAGGGTTAGGGCGGGGTTAGGGTTACAGTTAGCCAATCGGACGCAGAGTAGGGGCGGGTCTTCCTAGAATCCTAGCGCCTGGATGCTACGCGGGGCGTTTGGAGGCGTGGTAGAGGCATTTCGCGCATGCTCAGTTGACCGTTCTCTACTCCATTTCCGTTCTCTGCATCGACGGGGACTAGCCTCTACCGTGTTTCCAGTGGCGGTATCCGACGCTCACAAAAACATCCGGTTTCCGGTGGCGCTCGTGCTGAAATTGCGCCAGCGAAACCGAAACGCTGCGTCAGCCTTTACTCGAGCCGGTCTCCGTTTCGAAACCAAACGACTGGTTAACGTTGGCGCCCGCGTGGCAGGAGCTACGGGTTCGCGTCCCGGCTGTGGCGGTTCCCACGGCTGCCCCCTGAATTCGCTACATTGGTGTCAGACTTTTAATATTAAAAAAAAAAAAATTAATACGACACAGATATGACTTGGGGGGCACAATAAGTCTGTTAGGGGGGCATTGCCCCCCCCCCCATAGCGCCGACCCTGTATTTAACAGGGAGCCAATGGAGTTGCTGAAGAACAGGAGTGATATGATCTATGGAAGGAGTTCTGGTAATGATACGGTAATTATCATTTACTGACATTACCCCCCCCCGGATATGATTGAAAATGTCAAGGCCTAACATCTGCTTCCTGCACACCATTTTCCTCTGCAACCACACGTTTTGAAATTCTTATATAGTTAGGGTCCTTGCTGCATGCTGCCATGTATGTATGTCATCCATCTCATCATCTTTGGAGATTTTGCTCTTCCCCAGATAGCAAAACTGCTGTGGCCCAGACCCGTCCCACACCCGACACTTCATCCGGCCCACATACCGCGTGGAATGATGGCACTTGGGCGGTCCGCTCCTGTTTGCCAGATCCGGGCCAGAACCAAGCCATAGCAATGCCGCATGTGCCACATATTTGTTGGCCCATGTTTGTGTTGTGATATTTGGGCCATATTCACCATTTACCACACGGGCCACTTCAGGGTCACATCCAGATCACATGTTGCCCAGAGCACCGTATCTTTGCCAAAAAAGGCCCACATTTGATTTGGCATATTTGGGCCATATTTGCTGTTATACATGTGGGCCACTTCAGGCTCACATCCATTTTGTCAGGGCCAGAAGAAGACCACCAGTGCTGCATCACTGCCCGAAGTGGCCCACATCCGGATGCTGTCTGGGGAGGATGTAGCTAACATATGAGAAGGAAAAAAATGAAGTGTATTAGAAATAAAGAGAATTCCTCATTTAGTTCTGAAGACCGGAGACATGACACTCACGTCATTGGTAATGTTATTGAAAACTGGAATGATGGTGCTGTCATGTCATTCTTCCATAGTTTACTATAAAGAGCTTGGTAAGAAATATCTTAACAACTGTAACACTTAACAAGTATTTAAACTCATACGCCTATGTCACCTCCACTCCTTGCATCCTCACCATCCGCTGTCCTCTCTCTCCATCTTGCTCCTACTGACTTTCATTCCTCTTCTCTCCATTGCATACCTCCACCTCTCCAGGCTCCCCTCAACCTGCACCCTACTCTCACTATAGATCATAATGTCATCCACAAACACAATCGTCCACGAAGACTCCTGCCTGATCTTGTCCGTCAACCTGTCCATCACCATTGTTAACAAGAAAGGGCTCAGAGCTGATCCTTGATGTAATCCCACCTCCACCTTGAACCCATCTGTCATTCCAACCACACACCTCACCACTGTCACACTTCCCTCATACATATCCTGCACCACTCCTACATACTTCTCTGCAACTCCTGACCTCCTCATACAATACCACACCTCCTCTCTCGGCACCCTGTCGTATGCTTTCTCTAAATCTACAAAGACACAAGGCAACTCCTTCTGGCCTTCTCTATACTTCTCCATCAGCATTCTCAAAGCAAACATCACATCTGTGGTGCTCTTTCCTGGCATGAAACCATACTGCTGCTCGCTGATCATCACCTCCCCTCTTAACCTAGCTTCTATTACTCTTTCCCATATCTTCATGCTGTGGCTGATCAACTCTATACCTCTGTAGTTGCTACAGTTCTGCACATCACCCTTGTTCTTGAAATTCGGTACCGGTATGCTTCTTCCCGACGCCTCAGGCATCCTCTCACTTTCCAGGATTGTGTTAAACAATCTAGTTAAAAACCCCACTGCCATCTCTCCTAATCATCAGGATCAACTGCCTTTCCTATGAATAATTAAGCGACCTCTAGTAATTTGTAATAATTGTGGAGGTTTAGTTTTTTTGCTCCTCTGATGTTTCTCTGTGGAGGGCATTAATTTGCTACCACCACCGTTTGTGTTGTTTTGTCGTGTACCCTGCACTCTGAACAGGGGTGTAGCACAAAATTCTGGGCCCTATACATAAGCGGTCTCTGTAGGCCCCTAACAGACCTTAGTTGGTTAGCTAGCTGCAACCTAGCTGTGGTAGTAGGAGTTAGCTAGCCACCTTTCTTTTAAAAACTCCTAGCTCACCTTTCTTTCGGAAGAAATTACTCAACAGTTGTTTTCCCTCATTTTGCCTTCTCTCCCTTTCCTTTGTTTTTTTCTTGTCTGGAACCCAGATCTTGCTTTCATTGGGAAAGACGTGACTCTGTGCTTGTATCAGCAGTCACTCGCGACAGGACTATATGAGCTGCATTGAGAGATGCTCGTGAGTGGCGGACTAAACCATTTTGCACCTTTTGTAAGGGGTGTGAGAGGCCTCAGAGGGGGGTGAGAGGGGCCTCAGAGAGCCTCCACTATTTTCTTTAAGTCCCTCAACCGATGTATTGAGCCAATTTTAACTGGAGTTATGACACTAATTAGTTAGAAATAAAAATTTGCAAACCCAAACAAACTTTAAATTCCAGGCTTCTCGACCACCCCCCCTTTTCTGGGCCCTGGTAGGTCCTTCCCCTTTCCCCCCCACTACGACGCCACTGGCTCTGAATTCATTGCGGATCGGAGGAAGTTATAATGCAGTTTTCCCGCCAAATATCAAATTACAACTAAAGGTAGTCTGTTCGGGGTCTGTTCCATTAACAATCTGGAAGCAGGGTTTTGGGTCAGAGTGGAAATAACTCTGTTCATCAAATACTTCGAAGGAAGAAGATTTTGTCTCGGGAGCACCGGTGCCCAAACATATTGTTAACTACTAATAAGACACGTTAGCCGAGCGGTTAGCTACGTCGCCTTGTGGTGCAGTACACCCTGTATCGAATCCCGCACCGGGCAAGAAAATAACCGGTTACATTGGTGGCAGCGGTGGGATCCGGAAGTGCGCAGATCCTCAGAAGTCTCTTCGGAGCGCGGGAAGAACAAAGCGCGGGGGCGCGCTTCCGGGAGAGGGTGACAACTGTAAACTACTAATAAGACACGTTAGCCCCTAGCTAGCGGGTCTGACCCTTTAGCCGAGCGGTTAGTGACGTCGCCTTGTGGTGCAGTACACCTCGTATCGAATCCCGCACCGGGCAACAAAATAACCGGTTACAATATCATATGACAAAACAGTACACACTTCATTTGCATGCTACAGTGCCAAGAGACACTAACGTTGTTTTTGTACTCTACATGTCTCCATTTCTGTGTGAAGGACGCCTTTGCCAAAGGCGAGGTTTTCCTGGGGAACAAGGACCACGGATACAGCGCCACCCCTGGCTTGCCCGCTGGCACGCACTGCAACGGCGCCTGGCAGCACGGCATCACCATAGTAACACCCGACCGCTGCTTCCTGTTTACCTGTGAGACAGAGGGCGAGCAGCAGGATTGGCTGAAACACTTCAACGATGTCTTGAGTACCCAGATGTCCCCTCAGGAGTATACCAGTAAGTCCTACACACCTGCTAGTGAGCATCTATTTCCAATTTATTTTATTTATTTTGACTGAGACCAGTGAAACTGTTTTTTTTTAAATCCAGCCCTCAACTAAAAATGTCATTTGAAATTCCAAATATCAGTTCAATAGTTCAGTTGCATCGATTTTACTTGCAAAGTACACACTTATTTTTGTGTCGTGAATGGCCTGCGAATTAAAGGGTTACCACGTTTTTTTTCTCTGTCCATTTTATTTGTCAGTCAGTGGATTAGAGTTGGTGCCTTCACGGTCACAATGAGATTCATTTACAATGTTAACCGGTTTCAGATCTAGACAGTTGGGACTCCGTCACAGTCCATGGAGAGTCGTGTGTATGTGGAGTTTCATTACAACCCAACAGTTCACCAGCTGATTCCACTAAATGGCACACTTTCAGCCAGACAAGGGAGTACAAATTAAGTGAAATCAGCCACCTTTATCTCAGGGTTGTTACAGAATTCCACAAACACAACTCTCCATGCCACAAGAGCGAGCACCATTGCTTCGTACCGAAGCCCCATCATTAAAACACTGTTCCCGATTCATAGACTAGCTCAATTAGAATAAATAAATTACCTGGTAGATTAGATAAGTTAGACTTTATTGCCCAACATGAGCCTCTGTGGTATTTGGTTTTCCAGTTTGCCCATTCACACTGAAACTGCACTTTGTCCTTCCAGAGCATAGCAGCCCAGTATCTCGCCGTGGTTTGCCTGGATGAGTCAGGGTGGTTTTATTTTCCAACCAGAGAAAATAACACAATATTTCTGTGTCTTCCAGTGGAGGCCCTTTTCAAGCACAGACACCGATGAACCCGAGGCCTGTGGAACATTTTCCTCCCTCCTCTCGACCCATTTTCCATGCGACGTGGGCCCTGCACCAATCCTACCACTGACCTCGACTCTTCGGTACTTTTGAGGAAGATTTAACCGAGCGATATAATCAGAGCTTCTCTGTTGAGCTGGCTAGGTCGGTGCCTGCTGCTATATCCTAAATTAGTGATAGAATGCACTCTTTGGCTAAAGGATGTCCAGCAGAACCTAAACAAGACAATAGAGGCGCACTGAAATTTTGAATAAAAAAAAGTGACCAAAACATGTCAGAATGTTTTTTTTAATGTTTAACATAAAACATACATAAACATAATGATAAGGAGCATGTTCCATGGCCGTGTGATACTTTAATATCTCAATCCATTTCATACAACCTTTATTTGTTTACACAGGGAAAAGCAACGAGAGTACCAACTCTCTTTTACATCGATGCTCTGTGTACACAATAAAACTATGTCAAACAGATTGTATTTAAAAATAGAAATAGATAACACTGCCCCAAATAAGTGCGAAACATATAAAATTGTAGTTAAAATGAATGATTAGATAGTAAATAGACAAGTCTGTAATTATAAGATAAGGCCGACCAATCATTCCATCAAGATTACATACGCAGATAAAATCAGACAATTCAATTAGGGCCGTAAACCCATTAGAGACAAGATAATTAATTCCGTCACAGAGGAGCAATGCATTTAAAGGAATTTTTATCCCAGATTAGATTTAAAGCGGCAGTAGACAACATTTTTTTTGGCTTTAATTTATCATCTCATCTCATTTCATCATCAGCCGCTTCTCCTGGGTTGGGTCGCGGTGGCAGGGTCAGCCCAATGGTCCCACAGCCCTATGTTCCCACATTTCTAAGATTTCTTTTCACTGAAAATTTTGAAAATTAGGCCCTATATTCCCACAGCCCTGTTCCTACAGCCCTATGTTCCCACATTTCTAAGATTTTTCTTATTTCTAAGATTTTTCTCAAAAGGGTTAGGGTTAGGGCTGTGGGAACATAGGGCCTAATTTTGAAAAAAATCTTAGAAATGTGGGAACATAGGGCTGTGGGAACATAGGGCTGTGGGAACATAGGCCTGTGGGAACATAGGGCCTGTGGGAACATAGGGCTGTGGGAACATAGGCCTGTGGGAACATAGGGCCTGTGGGAACATAGGGCTGTGGGAACATAGGGCTGTGGGAACATAGGGCTGTGGGAACATAGGGCTGTGGGAACATAGGGATGTGGGAACATAGGGCTGTGGGAGCATAGGGCTGTGGGAACATAGGGCTGTGGGAACATAGGGCTGTGGGAACATAGGGCTGTGGGAGCATAGGACTGTGGGAACATAGGGCTGTGGGAACATAGGCACGCTCCCGCGGTGGCAGCAAGCTAAGTAGGGCACTCCAGACGTCCTTCTCCTCAGCAATGCCCTCCAGCTCCTCCTGGGTGATCCCAAGGTGTTCCCAGGCCAGACTGGACATGTTCTGGGTCTCCAGAAGAAAGGAAAGGAAGGAAAACGGGAAAAATACCCCAAAACGGTCCAACTCCGCAAATCAGTTCTAGACATGGTTCAACACATTTTAACATGTCAACAGCAACACATCTCCCACATTTATAGAGTATTGTAGTGAATTCGGGGGACAACGCAACCCCAGGAACTGCCGCGGCCGGGAAGCGAACCCGTATCGCCCGCACCGCAGGCGACATCGCTAACCAGCGGCCAGCGTGTCTACTTATCCATGCACGTTACAGTATTTTGAAGCAAATCTGTCAATTTGGTTACCCTGCTCTTTAACACAGAATAACAACACTACAACACCACAATCTTCAGATGTATACACAAGGACTGACGTATCCAGGTGAAATAAGAGGTGATAAAGTGCAATGGTGCAGAGAATATATCAGAGATGTTGAAATAGATGTTAGCAGGTTACTTACATGTACTACTGTAAACTACTAATAAGACACGTTAGCCCCTAGCTAACGGGTCTGACCCTTTAGCCGAGCGGTTAGTGATGTCCCCTTGTGGTGCGGTACACGCCATATCGAATCCCGCACCGGGCAACAAAATAACCGGTTACATTGGTGGCAGCGGTGGGATCCGGAAGTGTGCAGATCCTCAGAAGTCTCTTCGGAGCGCGGGAAGAACAAAGCGCGAGGGCGCGCTTTCGGGGAGGGTGACGACTGTAAACTACTAATAAGACACGTTAGTCCCTAGCTAACGGGTCTGACCCTTTAGCCGAGCGGTTAGTGATGTCGCATCGAATCCCGCACCGGGTAACAAAATAACCGGTTACACAGGTTAGCTTTCGGTTACGATTAGGTCAAGGTAAGCTTTTGGTTAGGTTGAACTTAGGTTAAGGTAGGTTAAGGTCAGGGTGAGTTTGAGGTAAAGTTAAGGTTAACCAAGAATCCCAGTGTTGTATCGAACTCCGGCTGGGGGGGAGGGCAGATCTTGATGGGCAAACAGAATTTGACAACACCCAGGACTTGAGAAGGTTCCAAACCGACATTCAGTTGGCATTCTTTCTGCTGGATCAGTAAGTAACACAACCTGCCTTGTTGTTAATACTACCAGATATTTTACTTTGCCTTTATCATAGCACCGAGATCAGGGTTTCTAGTTCAAATTGGGATTCTTACAGTTGTTTATTGCTTTGGACAGCAGCCAGGCTGCTAATAAATGGAAAGTGATCCAGTTGTCTTTGCGACAGTGGCGCAAACAGTAAAACACCTGGAAACACTGGGGGGGGGGGGGGGGTTAAAAAGTTGTCTACAGCAGCTTTAAATTGAAATCTTCTAACCACCAGTCGGGTGGTAACACGTTACTCCTACTTTTTCAGCAAAATCCATGCTTTATTTGATGATGAGTGAAATAGCTAGGTTTACTAATAGCATGTTGCTCAACATTAAAAAGAGCCCCTTTTGAAGTCTCAGTCTGAATTGTTAATTGAATTTGCATTATTCAAAAACAACATCCCACTCGGTTCTCTGATTTGTTATTGTATCAAAGTTAACAATGGATTCAGGCATATGCTGAGCGATGAAACGTGGCAGAAATGGATACGGCTACAGGTGGAAGTATCGTAGACCAAAACAAGCAGAAATTCTGAAGATCCTTGTTTTGGTTTCACTTGATGTCATCTCATTGTGGTTCTGGTGAATGCTCTGGTGTTAAACACTCCAACTCCAGTATAATCCACCAGTGCTGTTGTGTCACCTCCCCCAGGGCCAAAACCCAAACTGTGATTTCATCTGAGTTTTAGCTTTAATGTTGTAGCATCTTCTAGCAAGAGTCTTTCACGAGCTTGGCCTTAAATAAACACCTTATTCATTCTGCACGTGGCTATGGTGAAGACGTGATCCCAGGAGAGTCCTAATTGACCAAATAAAATAAGATAAAACACGATAAAACGAACAACTGCGCAAAAGCAGTTGTGATTTGAATAGTCGTGGATTAGGAATTATTTTAAGTGGGGAGGGGGGGACCTACAAAAAGGAAGGTCTTCTTTTATTTGTTGTTTTTGTTGTTGTTTTGCTTGTAAACCGTGAGGATTGTAGCTGTAAGAGGTTTCATCCATCCATCCACCCGTTATCCAAGCCACTTATCCCAATCGGGGTCGCAGGATGCTGGAGCCTATCCCAGCAGTCATTGGGCGGCAGGCGGGGAGACACCCTGGACAGGCTGCCAGTCCATCACAGGGCCCACACATGGGCCTTCCCATGTGCCAATTCCACATAATAAGGAAACAAACACTTAGGCGGGCGAGGCCAGTTATCTGTGTTAGAGTTGCACGTGCTATTCCTGAATATGGATTAACCTTTGAAAAGCACTAGCTATTAAGAGGTTACGTTCGTTCTCCCTCCCTTCTCCCCAATTCCACCCGGTAAATTACCCCACTCTTCGCTGCTCCACCCCCTCTGCCGATCCGGGGAGGGCTGCAGACTGCCACATGCCTCCTCCCATACATGTGGAGTCGCCAGCCGCTTCTTTTCACCTGACAGTGAGGCGTTTCACCAGGGAGATGTAGCGCGTGGGAAGATCAAGCTTGCCTCCCCCTCGAACAGGCACCCCGACCGACCCGAGGAGGCGCTAGTGCAGCGACCAGGACACAAACCCACATCCGGCTTCCCACCCACAGACACGGCCAATTGTGTCTGTAGGGACGCCCGACCAAGCCGGAGGTAACACGGGGATTCGAACCGGCGACCCCCATGTTGGTAGACAACGGAATAGACGCCACCCGGACGCCCAGAGGTTACGTTCGTTTAACCAACCAAAGTAGTGTGGATGTTGTTGACCAGTAGTTTTGGTAGACTAGTGCTAGTCTCACGATGAAGAACATGGATGTAGAGCAGTGGTTCTCAACCTTTTTGGGGTCCTGGACCCCCTGCGTATTTTTGATCTACCCTGAGGACCCCTCCACCTGATCTTGGGGGAGGGGGGTTGCAATTTGATAGAAACAGTAGAAACTGCGTTTTAAATTGCATTATAGCATTTATTCACTCTTTGGGGCAAAAATAAGAGCTTTCAGTTGTAACTTAGATATAGTTAACAAAACAGAATTCTTATGCAGTAACTTTCAGATATATGTAACAAAACAGAATATGTATTCAGTAACTTTCAGATATATGTAACAAAACAGAATATGTATTCAGTAACTTTCAGATATATGTAACAAAACAGAATATGTACTCAGTAACTTTCAGATATATGTAACAAAACAGAATTTTTATGCAGTAACTTTTAACAATGCAAACGGGAGCGAGATCTCTTATTAAAATACAATAAATTACACTTGTGAAACAGATGTAATTAGAGAAAAAAGTCCTGTTACCCTTTATAGTTTAGGTAGATAAAGGTCTCAGTCACATTTGAGTAAAATAATCCTATTTCTATAAATGTCATAGGATCTTTTTTTTAAAAGATATTTTATTTTCACGGACCCCTTTTAATTACACCACGGACCACTAGGGGTCCGCGGACCCCCGGTTGAGAAACACTGATGTAGAGAACTGGTTTATATCAGTCCGAACGGTCACAGACTTTATTTTCTCCCAATGTTGATTCGATTGGAGGCCATAACTTCAGAAACCTGTACAGTTTGCTTTCTCGGTTTAATGTGAATTTCTGCAGGTGCGCAAGAGTTTTGTGTGGGTTTTAATTGGCAAACCTCAAGTTCTGCATGTAATTCCCTCACAACCAAATTACCAACACCACTGGGTTATCTGAACATTGGAAATGCTCCAAGTAATAGTTGGTTCAACAGTGCCCCCCTGTGGTATTTTGCAAAATATTTGGTTAAATATTCAGTATAGAAAAACAGTTGGCAGCAACACCATTTCAGATCAAGGGGTATCTACTGCAAGTTCCCCCCCCCCACACCTGAATTCCCCATGCTGTGTTACAGTTGTTAAGATATTGATTACCAAGCTGTTCATAGTAAACTATGGAAGAATGACATGACGGCACTATCATTCCACAGTTTTTAATAAGATCACTAATGCCGTGAGTGTCATGTCCCCGGCCTTCAGAACTAAATGGGGAATTCTCTTTATTTTTAATACACTTCATTTTTTTCCTCGTCCTATGTTAGCCACATCCTCCCCACATAGCATCCGGATGTGGGCCACTTCAGGCAATGATGCGGCACTGGCGGCCTTCTTCTGGCCCTGACAAAATGGATGTGAGCCTGAAGTGGCCCACATGTATAATAGCAAATATGGCCCAAATTTGCCAAATCACATGTGGGCCTTTTTTGGCAAAGATGTGGTGCTCTGGGCAACATGTAATCTGGATGTGACCCCGACGTGGCCCGTGTGTACCACGTGTGTGTGTGTAACTAACCTAACCTAGGAGTTAAGAGTTGGCTAGCTAGCTGCTACCACACACACACACACACACACACACACACACACACACACACACACACACACACGCGTGCGTAGCATACCTGCATAAGGTGATTTATGCAGGTAGTATGCTAGCCCATGAATGAAATCACCTAACAAGGTGATTTCTTGGGCTAACTTGGACCATAAGTCTATGTTAGCCCAGGCTGGGCTAACATAGACTTATGGTCCATGTTAGCCCAGGAAATCACCTGATTTCCTGGGCTAACATGGACCGCATCCAGGAGGTGGACCATAAGTCTATGTTAGCCCAGGAAATCAGGTGATTTCCTGGGCTAACATAGACTTATGGTCCATGTTAGCCCAGGAAATCAGGTGATTTCCTGGGCTAACATGGACCGCATCCAGGAGGTGGACCATAAGTCTATGTTAGCCCAGGAAATCAGGTGATTTCCTGGGCTAACATAGACTTATGGTCCATGTTAGCCCAGGAAATCAAAAGGTAAAATCAGAGCGTTTGTGCTCAGGATACCATCTTCTGCATAAAACAGCTCTACTGGGTTAGCGGGCGAAGTTGCACGTTAGCCAAGTAAACCAAATGGTCAAACGTGTGTGTGTGTGTGTGTGCGACATGCGCGCGTGTGTGTTAGTGGCAGAGGTAGGGAGGCGGCGGGGCAGTGTCATGTCCGTGTGTACCACACGCATGCACACTGTCCTCCGGGAGTGACTGGTAGGTGTCTGGTGAAAGCCCACCCCGGGGCCCAGTTATCGCTGGGTCGGGTGACGGGGCGAATACCTCATAAATCCATAGGCTCGTGCGAGCTTTTCACAGAGGTGAGAAAGGGGCAGACGGAAGGAGGAGGGGTGGCATGATCGGGGCTCTCCAAAGCACACAAGACACAACAGTACCGCCTCGACGCCGAGACCCCGAGGCGTGCTGGACTCTACCCTGCTCAACCCACGTGTTGAGGAGCCGCCCTCCCGTGGGAAGAAGGCGCGCCGGTTTTCTGATGGACGGTGGCGCCACGGCGGAGTGCAGCCTTGCTGAGTGAATGGGGAACAAGACATTCACCGCTACACTGGATCTAATATGACCGGAGTCTAGAAATCTGGGTTGGCTGTTGGAGGAAAAGAGGAGGAGGAGGAGGTGCCTTCAAACTGGATGCAGTGATTTGCCGCCACTCCCTTCTAGGATAGATAAAACAGATCTTTTCAGGGCACTGCAGGAGGATGTTAAGAAAGAGAGATCAGAACTTGGTTCCGCTGTGTATTTGCTATATTATAATTTGATTTTTTAACATTTTTTGGAGGGGGGGGGGTTTCCCTCTTTTTCTCCCCAATTGTATCCGGCCAATAACCCCACTCCTCCGAGCCGTCTCAGTTGCTGCCCCCCCCCCCCATCTGCTGTTCTGGGGAGGGCTGCAGACTATTACATGCCTCCTCTGATACATGTCGCCAGCCGCTTCTTTTCACCTGACAGTGAGGAGTTTCGCCAGGGGGACGTAGGGCGTGGGAGGATCACGCTATTCCCCTCAGTTCCCCCTCCCCCACAAACAGCCGCCCCGACCGACCAGAGGAAGTGCTCGTGCAGCGACCAGGACACACACCCACATCCGGCTTCCCAACAGCCATTTGTGTCTGTAGGGACGCCTGAACGAGCCGAAGGTAACACGGGGATTCGAACCGGAGATCCGTAACGGAATAGACCGCCACGCTACCTGGACGCCGACAGTGACATCTTGTTCTTGCTCGGCCCGTCTGCTCACTCATCAACAGAGGTCAGTGTGCAGGGTCACATGCAGAACAGCATCAGACAGTACTATCGACAGCACCATCTCCACCCTGTTGATCTGCCGAAACTACTTCGGCCTGCTTACGGTCTGTCTGACCTCCTGGTTTGAAGAAATTCAACATATGCACTGCCCGAGTTAAGGACCCCTAAATACGCTGACATGGAGGCTTGAATCCAGGTCCTCCATCTCAGTTACCTTCTCGCTTGTCACTACATCAAACCCCCCCCCTCCCCTGTTTGATTCAGTCAATTTGCTGTAATCTGTGAACGAGGACACCTAACCCGCGAGGCCTCCTGATCGCCTTAATCCCCATTTAAGGACAAGTGCTTTTGTGATTATGGGAAGTCGTGGCCGCGCTGTTTGGGAGTAAGCATTTCCAAATGAGAGCTGCCAGTTGTGTCAGCCCTCTCCTCTAACTCCTCTGTGGATTAGCATGGCTGACACAGGCCGTTGCCTCGCTGAGCATAATTGCCCCTGTGCTCTCTTGCCACCTGCTCCGTCTGTCGACTCTTGGATTTGTTTTAAACATTTTAATGAGGATAACAATAATTCCCTGTGGAATTATGATGAGAGTGCCCCTTTTCAGACCCCAGCCCATGGCTCCCGTTCTCTATAAACGAGGGGCCATCTTCCAAGTTTGTCCGAACGTCGGCTGCCGGAGGTAAAGAGAATGGGATTAAAAAGAGCCCAAAGGGTTTGAGTTTTTTCTTTTTTAAATCCTTTCACAGCACTGCGAGTACTAATTGAACCGTTTTGTAGGAGCTCTCTGTTTCCATACAGGAGAGCTGTGAGCATTGTTCATTACAAATCGAGCGAGTTTTTGCTTGCGTGGACCTGGCACCTGACCTCTAACCTGTCAACTTTGGACCTACCATGAACTGCACTCCCAATGGCACTATAAATACACATCTGGGACCCGTCTTAAGCCAGGGGTCCAGCAGTGGAGGAGGAGGAGGTGGGAGACTGTGGGTGACGTCTCTGCTCGGCAGCACACTCCTGATGGTGTGCACCCTGGGCATGGTGGGCAACATTTACACCCTTGTCGTCATGCGCTCATCTGCGCTGCGCTGCACGGGCTCCATGTATGTGTACATCCTCAACCTGGCCCTGGCCGACCTGCTCTACCTCTCCACCATCCCCTTTGTGGTGTGCACGTACTTCATCCACGACTGGCTGTTCGGCGAAACCGGCTGCCGCATCCTCCTGAGTCTGGACCTTCTCACCATGCACACCAGCGTCTTCGTGCTGGTCGCTATGAGCCTGGAACGCTACCGCGCGGTGGCCCAGCCCTTCAGTGCTCGCGGGTCCACCTCCCGCAGGCACCGGCTGGCGGCAGGACTGATCTGGGGGGCGGCGTTCGCACTGACGTTGCCTATGATGGTGATGATCCGGCTGAGAGTGGGAAAACCCAACGGAGCTGGTGTGGTGAAAAGGATCTGTTTCCCAACATGGACCCCCGAGGCCTTTAAAACATACCTCACCATCCTGTTCCTCACCAGTGTCTTAGTCCCCGGACTGGTAATTGTGGGGTTGTATGCAGCGCTAGCTAGACGGTACTGGGTGGTGCAGGCTAGCTTGGGTGGTAGCAGCCTCTCCGCCCGGAGGAGAGGCCTCAAACAGAAAGTGGTGTCGATGGTCTTTTGCATTGTTGTGGTGTACTGGGCCTGTTTCTTGCCTTTCTGGGGATGGCAGCTGGCAAAGCTGTTCTCTCCGGAGTCCCTGAGGGCTCTGTCTCCGGCTACACACAATTACGTGAATTTCTTTGTCACATGTCTAACCTATGGAAACAGCTGTATTAATCCTCTGTTTTACACTCTGCTGACCAGGAACTACAAAGACTACATGGCCCAGAAAGGTCAGTCTGCAGGGTCAAGCAGAGCTGACCCCGGGTCAGCCATAAGCACTCCCAAGCAGGGCCTTTAGCCGAATAATATTTCCTGTTAACTGAAGGTATACAGAGAGGAAATGTGAAATACCGAAGACTCGTGAGACTAAACAAAGTAACACTTGTGATGCAAATGGGCACATTTTTCCAAATAACTTCTCCGTATAGCTGGGAAATCTTGCACATACATGTGATGTTGTGCCTTATTGTTACTCTATTTTATTGTTTAGTTCATTTTAACTTGGTTATTTTTTTTAATTGTCTCCTTATCCCTATGCTTTTACCCTATTTTTGCTCCCTTTTTTCTTCTTGTACCTATTTTGCGGTGCGCTTTGAAATAACGTGAAGCACACTGCGTTGCATTTTAATGTATAAAATGTGCTACACAAATAAAGGATTGATTGATTGATTTCTGAGGAGATATCTTTTTGTCCTCTTACCTCCCAATCTCCCTCCATATGGTTGATTTGCAGGCACGGAGTCAGTGAAAGGATAATTTCCATGTTTTACAACCTGGGTCTTGTTTTTGTAGCTTTTGCCATCATGCATATCATTTAGTACACCATTTCACTCACCGGCTTCATTTTGGAGATTTTGGAGCCACTGGAATCGGCTTTACAATTTACAGGGCTACCAAACATGAGCATCGGACATGTTTCAATAAGTCCAATTTAACCCAGATAGCATCTGGATGTGGGCCACTTCAGGCAGTGATGCAGCACTGACGGCCTTCTTCTGGCCCTGACAAAATGGATGTGAGCCTGTAGTGGCCCACATGTATAATAGCAAATATGGCCCAAATATGCCAAATCAAACGTGGGCCTTTTTGGGCAAAGATGCGGTGCTCTGGGCAACATGTGATCTGGATGTGACCCTGAAGTGGCCCGTGTGCTAAATGGTGAATATGGTCCAAATATCACAAAACAAATATGGGCCACCTTTGGCAAATATGTGGCACATGCGGCATTGCTATGGCTCGGTTCTGGCCCAGATCTGGCAAACAGGAGCGGACCGCCCAAGTGCCATCATTCCACGTGGTATGTGGGCCAGATGAAAGTGTCGGGTGTGGGACGGGTCCGGGCCACAGCAGTTTTGCTATCTGGGGACCCGGTTATCTAAACCACGTATTTAGAAGTGGAAGTGAATTTTACAAGTTAAAAGTTAATTTTCAACTTACACTGCAATAAATGCCCAGTACGATCAATGGTCGATCAGCTTGCTGAGCTACTTCCTGGTTCAACGTGCAGGAATGGCCTTTACCAACTGCAGGTGGTAGTGACCATCCATAAATTCAGAAGTCATAGATAATGGTAAATCACGTATGCAGTCTAACTGAGGCACATTTTTTCTTTGCTGTTGTTATCATAGTTGTTATTGTTTAGTTTATTGTTTATTTGACAGGGACAACGCACAATTTTACAATTGCACCAGAGTTAGCCGGCAGCTAATTTGCATCTGCAGTCCCAGTTGTTATTGTTGTTGTTGTTGTTGTTGTTGTTGAAAGGACAGAACTCAAACAGGAACTGTCATTACGCTCACCATGTCCACTGGCTCCTCCTGGCTCATTTTCATTGTCAACACTTTTACCACGCTGACATAATCTTCTTCCACAACAGGATCATCAGCATCACCATCAGACAAATCCTCCACCTCGGAGTTGTCTGCTGCTACTGCATTCAGCAATCGTTCCGCTCTTCACAGAGAAACATACCCCGGAAATGTTTCACATAAGACTAAAAAAATAAAAATCAATGTAGACTAATTTGTACCACATGCAAGAACTATTTATACTCTCGTAAACTGCTGGTTTGCTTACTTTTACACCTTGGCGTAATGTCCTCAAACGAGTACTTCATAATTAGCAGCGTTGCAGCCTGTTACTGTTGCTATAACTTGTCAAATTTGCGTGCCATATCAAACTACAAACGTCCCTTAAGTATAAATAAACAAGTTTTAACCATAGAATTTGATGAGGTTTTGTACCTTGTCCACTTTTGGGTGCGGATCGGCCCTAGAGTGACTGGGCTGAGATGGCCGCCATCTTGTTTTTACACTGATACGTGTAGTGTGCTTTTGGCACCATTAGGTGGCAGCAAACGTGTCTACGAATGAGGACAACAGGCCTAAGTGAAGCAGAATGAAGTATGTGGTGCAGAAATGTGCATGTGTAGCACGTCCTCGTACGAGGCCGCAGGGTCTCAGGACTTGTGTTCGGTCTAACGTCTCTGATTCCACTTCTTTCAAATTCAAGTCCAAGTTCAACTTTCTGCCAGATGTGAAACTGGTGTGGCAGCGACACAGACAACTCCAACCAACAATATACTTATGAACAATTAAAAACACTGCAGATGAATTAGGACAGTGCCGTCCATGCAACCAAGTCCATGTAGTTTGAACCATGTGGGGGGGGGTGGGGGTGACTCTGGCATGGTTTTGACTGCCATCTGTGCCCACATGGAAACCCAAATGGAAACACACCAGACCAAACCCCTTAATTCTAAATCACCAGGCACCTCAAAAATGATAGGATTTCCATATGGAGTTGTGCCATCAACCGCCAGAAATGACATCCGGCCTCTCCGTCTTCTGAAGCACGCGCTGGACGCAAGCTCGACCTTTTTGGTTTGTGCGCACGCACACGCACACACACACACACACACGTCTCCCCCGCCCACCTTTTCTCTCACACACAAACGTATAGACTCACAAAATGCACTACATAGCACACATGCACAGGCCGCTTCATCTCTCCCTATGGAATGTGGAGCCATCGTTGGACATTCCTCAGGCTGGAGCCACGTCTCTTGGAGTCTTCCTGCAAATTGTCCCTGCAGGAATGTGCCTCATCTCACCTGAGTCCCAATTTAATTAGTTCCCCGTGTCTCTCTCACTTCCCCATTCCATTCCACCCTATTCCCTTCCATTCTACCCTATTCCATTCCATTCTACCCTATTCCATTCTACCCTATTCCCTTCCATTCTACCCTATTCCATTCTACCCTATTCCATTCCATTCTACCCTATTCCATTCTACCCTATTCCATTCCATTCTACCCTATTCCATTCCATTCTACCCTATTCCATTCCATTCTACCCTATTCCATTCTACCCTATTCCATTCCCTTCTACCCTATTCCATTCTACCCTATTCCATTCCATTCTACCCTATTCCATTCTACCCTATTCCATTCCATTCAACCCTATTCCATTCTACCCTATTCCATTCTACCCTATTCCATTCCATTCTACCCTATTCCATTCTACCCTATTCCATTCCATTCTACCCTATTCCATTCTACCCTATTCCCTTCCATTCTACCCTATTCCATTCCATTCTACCCTATTCCATTCTACCCTATTCCATTCTCTTCTACCCTATTCCATTCTACCCTATTCCATTCCATTCTACCCTATTCCCTTCCATTCTACCCTATTCCATTCCATTCTACCCTATTCCATTCCACCCTATTCCATTCTACCCTATTCCATTTTACCCTATTCCATTCTACCCTATTCCCTTCCATTCTACCCTATTCCATTCTACCCTATTCCATTCTACCCTATTCCATTCCATTCTACCCTATTCCCTTCCATTCTACCCTATTCCATTCTACCCTATTCCATTCTACCCTATTCCATTCCATTCTACCCTATTCCATTCTACCCTATTCCATTCCACCCTATTCCATTCCACCCTATTCCATTCCATTCTACCCTATTCCATTCTACACTATTCCATTCTACCCTATTCCCTTCCATTCCACCCTATTCCATTCCACCCTATTCCATTCCATTCTACCCTATTCCATTCTACCCTATTCCCTTCCATTCTACCCTATTCCATTCTACCCTATTCCCTTCCATTCTACCCTATTCCTTTCTACCCTATTCCATTCCATTCTACCCTATTCCCTTGCATTCTACCCTATTCCATTCCATTCTACCCTATTCCCTTCCATTCTATTCCATTCTACCCTATTCCATTCTACCCCATTCGCTTCCATTCTACCCTATTCCATTCTACCCTATTCCATTCTACCCTATTCCATTCCATTCTACCCTATTCCATTCTACCCATTCCATTCTACCCTATTCCATTCTACCCTATTCCATTCCATTCTACCCATTCCATTCTACCCTATTCCATTCCCTTCTACCCTATTCCATTCCACCCTATTCCATTCCATTCTACCCTATTCCATTCTACCCTATTCCATTCCACCCTATTCCATTCCATTCTACCCTATTCCATTCTACCCATTCCATTTTACCCTATTCCCTTCTACCCTATTCTATTCCATTCTACCCTATTCCATTCTACCCATTCCATTCTACCCTATTCCCTTCTACCCTATTCTATTCCATTCTACCCTATTCCATTCCATTCTACCCTATTCCATTCTATCCTATTCCCTTCTATTCTATTTTTTTATTTTGTGCTCTTTTAGGTGCCATGCTAAAGAGCAGTTTAACAGATGAAGATTATACACAGACTCAAACTATGACATTCAGCTTTATCAAAGGTATCTTTGCAAAGGATTTTTATGTATTTGAAATTATTTAAGTCTTTTAAAATGATCACACAGTTGAAACAATTCTAAACACTAATGGCATTGACAACGACTCCCATCTCACACTGACAGCCACCGGTAATACTGTCGTGCTGCGTGTCCATTCTGGATGGGGAATGACAAGTACACATACAGGCTGTGGATGTGCTAGAAAACTAGCTGGATTTACCAGATAACTAGTACTTTAACTAGATAACTAGTACTTTAACTAGATAACTAGTACTTTAACAGATAACTAGTACCTTAACTAGATAACTAGTACTTTTACATATCACTAGTACTTCAACTAGATAACTGGTACTTTAACTAGATAACTAGCACTTTTACATATAACTAGTACTTTAACTAGATAACTAGCACTTTAACAGATAACTAGTACCTTAGCTAGATAACTAGTACTTTTACAGATAACTAGCACGTTAACTAGATAACTAGCACTTTAACAGATAACTAGTACATTAACTAGATAACTAGCACTTTTACAGATAACTAGCACTTTTACAGATAACTGGTACTTTAACTAGATAACTATCACTTTTACAGATAACTAGCACTTTTACAGATAACTGGTACTTAACTAGATAACTAGCACTTTTACAGATAACTAGCACTTTTACAGATAACTATTACTTTACCTAGATAACTAGCACTTTTACATATAACTAGTACTTTAACGAGATAACTAGCACTTTAACAGATAACTAGTACCTTAACTAGATAACTAGTACTTTTACATATCACTAGTACTTTAACTAGATAACTGGTACTTTAACTAGATAACTAGCACTTTTACATATAACTAGTACTTTAACTAGATAACTAGCACTTTAACAGATAACTAGTACCTTAACTAGATAACTAGCACTTTTACAGATAACTAGCACGTTAACTAGATAACTAGCACTTTAACAGATAACTGGCACTTTAAATAGATAACTAGCACTTTTACATATAACTAATACTTTAACTAGATAACTAGCACTTTAACTAGATAACTAGCACTTTAACTAGATAACCAGTACTTTTACAGATAACTAGCACGTTAACTAGATAACATGGGTGATTCTCTGAGATGGGTGCCTTTTGGCTCTCACCATTTTTGGAAAAAAACCCTCAAATAATTGCATCACTGATCACTATATCTGATGGTAGACTAGTTAAACCTTTGAGAGAATATATTTTCCGACCTCAGGCAAAAATCATTATGAGGCATTTCTTCCTCACCAATAGTTATTTTGAGTTCAACCCCGTCACAGACAACTTGGACCCTGCGTGAATATGATTGTAAAAGCTATTCAGGACATATGCAGAGCCTGAATAACAAGTTGTCCCTTGTTTAAGATCACGTATTCCAAGTGTGATGTTGTTTTTAAATACTCAAATTTGACTGCTGAAGCAGGTAATTGGAACTTTATCCAAGATCGGCCTCCGTATTCCATCAAACATATGCATTAACGTTAGAATTCGATTAGATTTTCATATTATTTCTTATTATCCAGTAAATTGTATACACAGTTCAACAACCATTAACCTCATATTTCTCATTATCATCAAAATATTAATAAAAAAGTATCAAATAACAGGGGTGAACTCGGCGTGGCAGGGTTGAAAATGATAACAGGTAAATGGATGTCTGTTGATCTTTCAATGGGATAAGCTATATGGTGTCACTGGTGAATGAACTGTGAAGCCCTTTGAGTGGTTGTCGCAGCTAGAAAAACGCTATGTGAAATGCAACTTGATTGATTGATTGATTGATTGATTGATTGATTGATTGATTGATTGATTGATTGATTGACTGATAATGTCTAGCACTGACAGCCCTGTAAAAACCCACACGTCATGTCTGAATAACGTGGAGAAGGTAAGTGGTGTATGATCTGGTCATTGTGTTTGCCTGTCAGACAGACATACAGATAGATGGACGGACAGACAGACGGAAATACTGCGTGTAGGTGGCGTTTCAATCTGTTGCATAAAAAAAAATTAGAAAAATCAAAACTGATATCCCAACAACAACAAACAAAGGGTTTTTTCCTTCCCGCAGGTTTTTTAATAAAAAAAAAAAACTAGAGTGGCGTCCACAGTATAATGTCAAGTTGCGCCCTCTTGTGGTCATTTATTATCACTACAATACAGCTGAAGTGGAGGTATGCATTTTTCTGGGTCTTTCACATTTATAAATGTCAAGCTGTGTGGTCTGTCGCCCTCTTGTGGTCATTATCACTACAAAACAGCTGAAGCATTGGTCGTACGCATTTTTCTTGGTTATCCAAAGGAGTTGAATCAAGTCCAGCTGCACTTGATTCAACTCCTTTGGATAACCAAGACCTGGATGAATGAGAACATTCACTGACATTTATAAATGTCAAGCTGTGTGGTCTGTCGCCCTCTTGTGGTCATTTATTATGACTACAACACAGCTGAAGCGGAGATATGCATTTTTCTGGGTCTTTCACATTTATAAATGTCAAGCTGTGTGGTCTGTCGCCCTCTTGTGGTCATTATCACTACAAAACAGCTGAAGCATTGGTCGTACGCATTTTTGATTCAACTCCTTTGGATAACCAAGACGTGGATGAATGAGAACATTCACTGACATTTTTCTGGGCCTTTCACATTTATAAATGTCAAGCTGTGCGGTCTGTCGCCCTCTCGTGGTCATTTATTATCACTACAACACAGCTGAAGCGGTACGCGTAAGTGGTGTGCATTTTTCTCGGTCTTTCACTTTTTTTTCTGCATGAACTTCACCGGCTCCGAGAGATTATCAGGTTTGTGCTCGTTGCTTTCTATATCAGATCAAACTTAAAACGGTTATGGATAAAAGGTGATGGATAAAAGGTTATGGATAAAAGGTTGTGGATAAAAGGTTATGGATAAAAGGTTATGGATAAAAGGCGTCGGCATCTACTTCATCTTGATGCCGACGATCTTGGCGTCTCCAGTGAGCTCGAAGTGGTTGTACTGCGGCGCCCCCAGGCGGTTGGGGAAGTTCATCATGCAGCCGTTAGGAAGTCTGACGTAAAACTGGGAGCTGTTGAAGCTGATGTAGAACTGGAGGAACGGGACGACAGGAACAAGAGACACAAGGGAGGGGGGGGGGGGAGAGAAGAGAAGTGAGAAGAAGACCCGCCACATCAGAAGACATATATGACTCAATCGCAACTATGAAATTGTTGAGCAAAGCTTTAAAATGTGAATTTTTCTTGAAAAGATCTGTGTAAAGGGGGGCTACGCAGTTTACCACAAGGTGGCGCTAGAGAGACATCTAGGCAGACGTATAGCTCAGCCGCTCCGTTTCATGAGTCCATACAAGCCATCGTCTTCTCGATGTAGTTATGACAGATTGACGAGCGCACCATTTGGGCAGGGTGGTGTCTGTTGACCCCCCACAGTGTCACACCACACATAAGGGTGGTGGGGGGGGGGGCACCAATTTCCACCCGCTGCCACAGATATTAAGGAGCTAAGATCCCGAGCCAACGCTTTCGCCTGTCAGAGGATCGCTGAATGGCTATAACACAGCTGCTCGGATGCGGTTGCTGTACTTGGCAGCTGCGAGCTGTGAAGGGGTGTGTCTGTTTAGTTTCTGCAAAACAACCCAAAACCAAAAATGCATGCATGCTCAGAAATCTCTCACCAGGAAACCACAAGTAAAAATGTTTTTTTTTTAAAAATTAGCAGAAAAGTTTGGTCTGCAAAACCTCTACCGGAATATAACTTGTGGGCTATGAACCCCCAACAACAAATATGTGTGTGTATGTGTGGAGGTGGGGAGTGGGGGGGTGGGGGGGGTGGCTCTCGAGAACACATCCAACATACCCCAGAAGTTACGGGGGCAAACTGGGCCGCACCTGACCGAACCTCTCCCTGGCTGGGAATAACGAGTTGTGGAAGCTGCGGTTGAAGATCCAGTCAAATAAAAACCACCTCTTCCAATCTCAAGGCCCTTTCTGTTTTTTAACAGAAAGTTGTTTAACGTGAAATAACCTAAAAATTCATCAGTCACTCTGTCAGTTGGTCTGTTTCCTGTTTTAAAAAAAAAAATTTTTTGGACCCCCCCCCCTTTCCTCCCCCTTTTCTCCTCAATTGTACTTGGCCAATTACCCTATTTTCTGAACTGTCCCAGTCTCTGCTCCACCCCCTCTGCCGATCCGGGGAGGGCTGCGGACTACCACATGCCTCCTCCCAGACATGTGGAGTCGCCAGCCGCTTCTTTTCACCTGACAGTGAGGAGTTTCACCAGTTTCACGCTATTTCCCCCAGTTCCCCCTCCGACCAGAGGAGGCGCTAGTGCAGCGACCAGGACACATACCCACATCCTGCAGACACGGCCAACTGTGCCTGTAGAGACGCCCGACCAGGCCGGGGGTAACATGGGGATTCGAACCAGAGATCCCTGTGTTGGCAGGCAACGGAATAGTAGCGGTTGCTGAGCAACTTCATGCCAGTTAACAAGCTAGCTAGCTAGCTAGCTAGCAATAGTCTTGTGAAGTCAAGGCCACACCACCTCAACCTCTCAACTTAGCAAGGAATGGCTGTGTTTTTAGAAAGGGCTGTGCTCCCTTTTTCTAAAAGTCTCCCACTCCAAACCACACCGAGGAGGAAGTTGTACTGTTTAGGCACCACACACACACACACATATACACACACACACCCACCTTGGACTCCATCCCACGTACGAAGGGGAAATTCCGTTCCCGGTGCTCGGATCCCCAGCATCCGCCGGAAAGGGAATTGCAAACAATGGTGTTGGTGTCGCCGCTGCTGTTGAAGCGGGGATTGAAGTGCAGGGCGATGTTGCTCGGGTCATGGCCGATGTTGATGGCAAACCTGCAGCAGAGCCAGTAAGAGACGGAGCGGATGTTTATCTGAAAGGCCGGTCACTGTGGCTTCCCTCTTGATAAAAACCTCCACCCGAGCCACAAAATCAGAACCTAAGAGACTACGGCCCCAAACTCAAAACGCAGTATTCTCATTAGACGACAAAATCAAAGAGTGCTTCACGTTTTTAAGCATCTGAGTGGTTGGTCAGCTGGACCTTCTAATTAGCCCTCTACTATTACATAACATCTTGGCTAGAATTTAGTTCCTGTCCAATGTGCCACCCCTGGGTTAGCATAATAATTCTCAATTTACACGCTGGAGTGAGTCAACCCTCAACCTGGTAGCCAAAATAGAAAAAGGTACCACTGTACAATAAGACATACTGTATACAGGGCTTGTAAGTGGTTACTAATTAATTCATTGGTCAAACTTCATGGTACACTAATAAGATGTATCGAGCCATACTTTGTATCAAATTAGACAGAAACTAGAACTATGTTCTCTATTAGACAGTACACAAAGTTACACCCTAACTAGACAACATATACCTAAATTGTGCTGTAATTAGAAACTGCATATAATGCAGTATTACACGATAAATATATTATACTTAGACACTACTACTACTACTACTACTACTACTACCACTACTATTACAACTTTCAGCTGCTCCCGTTAGGGGGCACCACAGCAGATCATCTGTTTCCGTCTCTTCCTGTCCTCTGCATCTTCCTCTGTCACACCAGCCACCTGCATGTCCTCCCTCACCACATCCATAAACCTCCTCTTTGGCCTTCCTCTTCTCCTCTTCCCTGGCAGCTCCATATTCAGCATCCTTCTCCCAGTATACCCAGCATCTCTCCTCCACACATGTCCAAACCATCTCAATCTTGCCTCTCTTGCTTTGTCCCCAAACCGTCCAACCTGAGCTGTCCCTCTAATATACTCGTTCCTAATCCTGTCCTTCTTCATCACTCCCAGTGAAAATCTTATCATCTTCATCGCTGCCACCTCCAGCTCCTCCTGCTGTCTCTTCATCAGTGTCACTGTCTCCAAATCATATAACATAGCTGGTCTCACAACCATCTTGTAAACCTTCCCTTTAACTCTTGCTGGTACCCTTCTGTCACACATCACTCCTGACACTCTTCTCCACCCACTCCACCCTGTCTGCACTCTCTTCTTCACCTCTCTTCTGCACTCCCCGTTACGTTGACCCCAAGTATTTAATCTCATATGCCTTCGTCACCTCCACTCCTTGCATCCTGACCATTCCACTGTCCTCCCTCTCATTCACTCATATGTATTCCGTCTTGCTCCTACTGACTTTCATTCCTCTTCTGTCCAGTGCATACCTCCACCTCTCCAGGCTCTCCTCCACCTGCACCCTACTCTCGCTACAGATCACAATGTCATCTATGAACATCATCGTCCATGGAGACTCCTGCCTGATCTTGTCCGTCAACCTGTCCATCACCATTGCAAACAAGAAAGGGCTCAGAGCCGATCCTTGATGTAATCCCACCTCCACCTTGAACCACTCCTACACACTTCTCTGCAACTCCTGACTTCCTCATACAATACCACACCTCCTCTCTCGGCACCCTATCGTATGCTTTCTCTAAATCTACAAAGACACAATGCAACTCTTTCTGGCCTTCTCTATACTTCTCCATCAACATTCTCAAAGCAAACATCACATCTGTGGTGCTCTTTCCTGGCATGAACCCATACTGCTGCTGCTGATCATCACCTCTCCTCCTCTTAACCTAGCTTCTATTACTCTTTCCCAAATCTTCATGCTGTGGCTGATCAACTTTATACCTCTGTAGTTGCTACAGTTCTGCACATCACCCTTGTTCTTGAAAATCGGTACCAGTATGCTTCTTCTCCACTCCTCAGGCATCCTCTCACTTTCCAGGATTGTGTTAAACAATCTAGTTAAAAACCCCACTGCCATCTCTCCTGAACACCTCCATGCCTCCACAGGTATGTCATCATACATAACCTTAAACACTACCTAACCTTATACTGAAGCTTAACAACTGTAACTGTGGCTGCCTTTGCTCGTGTGGGAAACGTTGCCCATGCACCGCATGACATTATTAAAATGTGTAACTTGTAAACTGCATTAGCATTATTCAGAAGACTTACCTGGCGCAGTGATCGGCGGGCTTGACGCGGACCTTTAGCTCCTTTCCCTCCTTGAAAGTCATGTTTTGTATTTTCTGAAACAGGAAATAAAACCAAAGATGAGGAAAAGCAAAGAAGATGCCGAGTATTTTTTTTTTACAAAGGAATGGGTGGATAGTTAGAGGACAGATGGATAGACTGATAGCGATAGACTGATAGATAGATAAGATGGATGACCAGTGGAATCAATGGATAGATGACCGAATGAAAGGAGACTGATAGTGGACACTTCAGCATATGACCTCTCATAGATGGAGTAACACTCAGAGGACAGCAATAAGATAGACTTCCCCTAGTACAGCACAAAAGTGACAGTACTGTTTCATAGAGCTTTACGACATATTTTGTGAAACTACTTGAGTCCAGGGAAAATCCACAAACAAACCTGTATTTTAGTGGTATTCCTTTACATAAGAGTGACCTGAAGGATGCTTCAAAATGTTTACAATGGAGCTGAAAGAATGTTGAGAATGTTTTTGTATCAATAGTAATAATCATAATAATCACTACATTTATATAGCCTTTTCCTAGACACCCAAAGTGCTCCACATTGGTGGGGGTAACTCACTTCGACCACCAACAATGTGTAGCACCCACCTGGGTGATGCAAGGCAGCCATTTGGCACCAGAAAGCTCACCTAACATCCTCTTGAGGTGGAGAGGGAGGACTCATTGAGCCAATCAGATGGAGGGATGATTAGGTGGCCAGATGAAGACAGCCAGGTTGGGAATTTTGCCAGGACACCAGGGAACCCCCTACTCTTTGTGATATGTGCCCTGGGATCTTTAAAGACCTCGGTTTAACGTCTGATCTGGAGGATGGCATTTCCTACAGCATAGTGTCCCCATCACTGCACTGGGACTTATTTATTTTTTTAATTAGGACCAGAAGGAAGCCTGCCCCCTACTGGCCCACCAACACCACCTCAGTATGCCCGGGAGGTCTCCAATCCAAGTACCAACCAAGCCCACACCTGCTTAGCTTCTCTCATTCAGCAGAGCCAGAGTACATGTTGGTATGTCTGCCGGCATCCACGGTAACTGTGCTAACGGGTGGTCGAGAACCATAACACACATTATAATGATGGTCACCATGACTTGCCCTTTTTACCCCAGGCTGACAGTAAAGGACTTCACCGTAGTATCATTTCATATTTAAGACAACCTTTCAGTCATGGGCGTAACTCATGGGGGGGGGTCAGGGGGGACATGTCCCCCTCAATATTTAGAAGAGGTGAATTTGTCCCCCCCAAAAAATATATCATGAATGATCATGTTAACTCCCCCGCCAAAAAAGGTAAAATAACAACACAGACAGTCGAACTACTTAAAATGTCATTCATACTTGTTTTCCTACACCCCTATGCTTGGACCGTACCATTTTAACCTTGCCGCCGGGCTTGCCGACCTCGTTGCTGTCTTGCAGTTGCCCCTGACAACCAGGAGAGCGGAGCGTGAATGATGGTGTAAGCAAGTGTAAGTAACATAGCTAGCCAGCTAGCTTGTCTAGCCCAGTACACCACCCTTTCTTACCTTTGGGGTTTCTGAGTTGGATTTTCTTACGTATTTCCGGATGAATTATAGCCTTACTTGTGTTTGGGGTTATCAGTTCAGACCCCCTCACGAACTAGCCAGCTAGCTAGCTAGCTAGCTAGTGCTTGCTAACAGTAGCCCCTTGACGCTTATGTTAGCTTAAATGAACTTGAACTGAGATAACATAGTAGGCACATGAGATAACATAGTAGGTACATCTACAAACCAATTTGTGCCAAGGGTATTGTATTAGTTCAAATGCATCTACATTTCCACAATAAATTGATGTAGAAAAAGAGCAAATTGGTGCATACAAATTCACCAGAATGCAGGAAATTAAATGTGTGATGCTCAAAATGAAAAGGGGGAAGTTCCAGAGGAAGGTACATGAGTGCTGTAGTGTTTCCTGACGGTGATTCATTAAAACCGTCAAAAGCTAAATAAAGCTCCCATGCAAGCATTTACATGGTTCCAACCATTGTTCGTTCCAGCCCTCACCTAGGGTCATGAGCTTGTGGTAGTGACTGAAAGGGTGAGATTGAGGATACAAGCAGCTGAAATGAGTGTCCTCCGTAGGGTGTCTGGGCTCAGCCTTAGAGATAGGGTGAGGAGCTCAGACATCCGGAGGGAGCTCGGAGTAGAGCCGCTGCTCCTTCACGTCGAAAGGAGCCAGTTGAGGTGGTTCGGGCATCTGATTAGGATGCCTCCTGGGCGCCTTCCTTTGGAGGTTTACCGGGCACGTCCCACAGGGAGGAGACCCCGGGGTAGACCCAGAACTCGCTGGAGGGACTACATGTCCAATCTGGCCTGGGCACGCCTTGGGATCCCCCAGGAGGAGCTGGAGGGTGCTGCTGGGGAGAGGGACGTCTGGAGTGCCCTACTTAGCTTGCTGCCACTGCGACCCGACCCCGGAGAAGCGGCTGATGCTGAATGAACCTTCTAGTTGCCAGCCAGAGAGTTTCATGGCATAACGATAATTTATAAGACAGTCAGCTTTTTGTAGAGATCAGAGTCATTTATTGGATTTTTTCCCCCTGTTCAAAATTAGTTGAAGCACTTTGTTCTGAAGTTACCAATACCTACAACGAGTGGCAGTGAGCCAGACATACAAGAAAAGTGGTTTCTGTTAAGTTTTGCATCACAATTTCAACAAGTGTACGTTTGATTTTGCGGTACAACTTCTTAATTTCCATGTTGCAAGGGAGGTTTGGCAAGTCAAAGGCGGCATGAGAGAAAATTGTAAATGATTATTCGTACGGTGAGACCACGGTGGCCTATAAAATGACGCACCAGAGGGGTTATCTTGACTTTGTTGATGATCAACCAGAGCGGGGTAACCGACAGCTGTTAAAGTGCTGAGAGGAAGAGGTCACGACGGGACAATAAAGCCATAAAGAGATGCTCATTCAGGAACCCTCTACCGTGTGTACTTAGTCTTCCAGGATTAGTGTGTTCTTTTGCCTTCTGTACAATCTATTAGATGCACCTGTCAGCCAAATATGGACAATTAGATCGTAAAATTAATAAAGACGTTAAATTAACTGTGTGAGGGTGCTTGCATGCGGGTACATTCGTGTGTCCCCACACACGAATGCAATTGTATGCATATGTCCCCATGCAGCCCCCGGGGACCAGCTCCAGTTGGTCTCGCCATCCCTCGGTCAAGGGCACAGACAGGAGTATTAACCCTAACATGCATGTCTTTTTTGATGGTGGGGGAAACCGGAGCACCCGGAGAAAACCCGGGGAGAACATGCAAACTCCACACAGAGGACGACCTGGGATGACCCCCCCAAGGTTGGACAACCCCTGGGGTTCGAACCCAGGACCTTCTTGCTGTGACGCGACAGCGCCACCGTGCCGCCCCATAATTTACCAATACGAGTAATTTGGTAATTTGGACATATGGGTGCAATGTCAGCAACTGCATGCGCTCCCAGTTAAATACCGCTTTTAAATGGCTTCTCCTTGTTTATAAATCTCTCCATGGCTTCGCGCCTCCCTACCTATCCAATCTTCTCCGTCCCTACACACCTACTTGCTCACTATGTTCCTCTGACGCCCATCTACTCCCCCTTCCCACCTCCTGCACCACGAGTGACGGGGCCTTCAGTGTGGCCGGCCCCAACCTCTGCCAGCCACCTGCATGTCCTCCCTCACCACATCCATAAACCTCCTCTTTGGCCTTCCTCTTCTCCTCTTCCCTGGCAGCTCCATATTCAGCATCCTTCTCCCAGTATACCCAGCATCTCTCCTCCACACATGTCCAAACCATCTCAATCTTGTCTCTCTTGCTTTGTCTCCAAACCGTCCCACCTGAGCTGTCCCTCTAATATACTCCTTCCTAATCCTGTCCTTCTTCATCACTCCCAATGAAAATCTTATCATCTTCATCTCTGCCACCTCCAGCTCCACCTCCTGTCTCTTCATCAGTGCCACTGTCTCCAAACCATACAACATAGCTGGTCTCACTACCATCTTATAAACCTTCCCTTTAACTCTTGCTGGTACCCTTCTGTCACAAATCACTCCTGACACTCTTCTCCGCCCACTCCACCCTGCCTGCACCCTCTTCCTCACCTCTCTTCTGCACTCCCCGTTACTTTGGACAGGTGACCCCAAGTACTTAAACTCATACGCCTTCGTCACCTCCACTCCTTGGATCCTCACCATTGAACTGTCCTCCCTCTCATTCGCGCATAGGTAATCCGTCTTGCTCCTACTGACTTTCATTCCTCTTCTCTCCAGCGCATACCTCCACCTCTCCAGGCTCTCCTCCACCTGCTCCTTACTCTTAATACATTACATTACAGCCACTTAGCCGACGCTTTTATCCAAAGCGACTTACAACAAGTGCATCATTTAACGTAGGAAATCAGGAGAACTACTGGTCATCAGAGGTCACAAGTGCGTCTAAACAAGCATCTAAGAGCAAAACCAGTGCTAAAGTAAAAGCGCAGGAAAGAGATTTATTTTTTATCTTTATTTTTTTTAGGAGTGAATCACATCACAATCGTCACGTCTGTGGCGCTCTTTCCTGGCATGAACCCATACTGCTGCTCACTGATCCTCACCTCTCCTCCTCTTAACCTAGCTTCTATTACTCTTCCCCATATCTTCATGCTGTGGCTTTCCCCCCCCCCCCCACTGTTACCTTTTATGAACTGTCTTATCTGGTTTGTAAAGTGTGTGACCTCAAAGGCGCTCATAAATATATTATTATTGCTAGATCACCATCCAACTAATAAACCTATAAATAGCTCTAGTGTCACCTGATCGTAGAGGCAACGCTCACGCATTGGATTTGAACATTTTGGGCCCTATGTACTTTGCCCACGCCAGTAGTGACCGTGTCTGACCTAGCACAGATCAATGCTGGTTTATCATTGACCACACAGTGCTTCCTCTTCCAGAATAATACTCCGTTCATCCGGAGTTTGCACGTTTTCGCGGCGCTCTCGGAGGCCGTCGGGCTCAGATTTGTGGATTTCTTACATTCGTCGCTGAGCTTTGAGGCCCGAGTGTCCGTTTTCACGCGCGGCTATATTCGTACGTACAAATTCACCGTCACGTGAAAGTGATCTGACCGTGCTGATGGATGCTGCCAACGTGGGTGGCCATATCCGTGCACCAGCCGCGGCAACCGCACAACAGCTGGAGCGCGTGACCCTTATCTCTCGAATGTCTCTGTGGGACGCGCCGATAAGTTGGGTTAGAAAAAGAGCTGGGAGGAAAGAGCTCGACGTGTTTAGGTTTGTAAAGTCCCAAAAGCTCGCGTATTAATATATAAAAAAAGAAAGAATTGATCTGGCTCTGCAGAGTATTTCACTCCTGTACCTCCTGCATTTCGGCCAAGGCCAACCAGGCCGTCCTTCTACGGTTATTCGATGGAGCTGAAGAAGAAGTCAAAACGTGCCGGTCTCCTTCTGACAACGTAAACGCGTGTTACCTGCGGACGTAAAATCAACGTACGGGTGGCAGTCTGACCGTGAGATGTTTGCACGGATCTACTCTTGTTTTTCGCTGGAGGTGCAACTCTTGCAAGACACAAGGAGGCTGATGTGATGCCTTGTAATTAGACCGCAGAGAGAGTTCACGGCCAAATGCATTGTTCAAAACAGAAATCTCTTGCCTCGAACAGGATGCTCTGCACAGACTGTGCACACCACTAAAGCTGCACAAAAATACTGTATGACACCTTGAATCGGGGGGCCTCCCTTCCTCTTAAAAGTTTGCAGAGTCCTCGTGAACATGCTACCGATAAAATCCTGTTGAAGACGAGACTGCCGTTGTGGAAATTGGGTTCTTCGTCTCACTCTCGGTCCCGGAGGTTGATCAGAAAACTGATGTGACAGAAGCCGTCAGGATGTTGACACAACCGAGAGTAAGATAAACACCGGCAAGCCCAGTAGCTTTTAAAATGATGTCAGAGCAAATATCAGATTAAGAGTGTCTACACCGGCCACCAGGCACCACAAAAAATACTACCGAGGGTATTCAATAAATGATGCAAGAGAGAAGTTTAAAGTACAAGACGGCGTTAAATATGGCTGTTGGGTTTTTTGTTTTGTTTTTTTGTGGATTGTGTTCAGTAAATGTCTCTGAGCGACGCCTACCCAAATACATTGACCCAACAGACCTACAGCAAAATGTGCAGGAGTCAGACTATAATAAATCTTATCCATCCATTACCCCAACTGCTTATCCTGCTCTCAAGGTTGCAGGTATATATATATATATATATATATAGGAAGTATGATATGGTGTTTCCCCTGGTTTCTCTACTTACCATCTTGGCTGTGTTCGGTGCTCGAGCCCCGGGTGACAAAGGCGGTGCTTGCGTGCGAGTGGGTTTATGTAACACTGGCTGGTGCCGTTAAGCAGGAAGCATGCAGTATATTGTGAAGGCTGTTAAAACTTCAGCCAATCCGGGTCAAGAAAAAGGCTACACGTCCCCAGCACGAAGAAGATTTGCAACAGATATGCCAAGAGAACAGCTGCTGCTATTTTATATTTTTTTACATTTTTTTTTGTGGAAATGTTTACGCGTCCATCCGGCGAGGACTTGCTGAGCATGTTCACACTTAGTCAGCAGTGATTCAAAGCACCGTCACGTGCTGTTTATTACGGCGCTCTCTGGTGCAATCTGAATGTCTTACCGAAGGCCTGTTGAAAGTACCCAAATCTCCGCTTCAACCGCCAACGTTTTCTGAGCCGGTCGAGGGTTTCAAACCAGAGACTCCCCGTCAACAAGTCTGTTTCTTTGTCACGCTCTAATAGTTTCTCCCGCTTTCGTGTCGCGGGCCCCGAACATATGTATTAGGGTTAAGTCGCAGGGATGTGATTTAGGCATTGATTTGGGGGGCAAGCAGGATTAGGGTTGACTCAGTGGGACAACAAACAACCCCTGTGTGTAATTAAAGCCGGGGTAGGCAGTTTTCTGGAAAAGGCGAGCAAAAAAAAACAGAATTTGAAAATATTTGAAAATGCAGCGCTCCTTCTGAAGCCCCCCCCCCCCATCGCCTTAACTCCTAACCACAGGAGATGAAGCAGAACTGCATGATGAAACCTGTAGTTCACCATAGGAGATGAAGCAGAACTGCATGATGAAACCTGCAGTTCACCACAGGAGATGAAGCAGAACTGCATGGTGAAACCTGCAGTTCACCACAGGAGATGAAGCAGAAGTGCATGATGAAACCTGCAGTTCACCACAGGAGATAAAGCAGAACTGCATGGTGAAACCTGCAGTTCACCACAGGAGATGAAGCAGAACTGCATGATGAAACCTGCAGTTCACCACAGGAGATGAAGCAGAACTGCACGATGAAACCTGCAGTTCACCACAGGAGATAAAGCAGAACTGCACACCAGAACCTGCAGTTCACCACAGGAGATAAAGCAGAACTGCACGATGAAACCTGCAGTTCACCACAGGAGATGAAGCAGAACTGCATGATGAAACCTGCAGTTCACCACAGGAGATGAAGCAGAACTGCACGATGAAACCTGCTGTTCACCACAGGAGATGAAGCAGAACTGCACGGTGAAACCTGTAGTTCACCACAGGAGATGAAGCAGAACTGCATGATGAAACCTGTAGTTCACCACAGGAGATAAAGCAGAACTGCACGGTGAAACCTGTAGTTCACCACAGGAGATAAAGCAGAACTGCATGATGAAACCTGCAGTTCACCACAGGAGATAAAGCAGAACTGCGTGATGAAACCTGTAGTTCACCACAGGAGATGAAGCAGAACTGCATGATGAAACCTGCAGTTCACCACAGGAGATGAAGCAGAACTGCATGGTGAAACCTGCAGTTCACCACAGGAGATGAAGCAGAACTGCACACCAGAACCCGCAGTTCACCACAGGAGATGAAGCAGAACTGCATGATGAAACCTGCAGTTCACCACAGGAGATAAAGCAGAACTGCACGGTGAAACCTGTAGTTCACCACAGGAGATAAAGCAGAACTGCACGGTGAAACCTGTAGTTCACCACAGGAGATAAAGCAGAACTGCATGATGAAACCTGTAGTTCACCACAGGAGATGAAGCAGAACTGCATGATGAAACCTGCAGTTCACCACAGGAGATGAAGCAGAACTGCATGATGAAACCTGTAGTTCACCACAGGAGATGAAGCAGAACTGCACGGTGAAACCTGTAGTTCACCACAGGAGATGAAGCAGAACTGCATGATGAAACCTGCAGTTCACCACAGGAGATAAAGCAGAACTGCACGGTGAAACCTGTAGTTCACCACAGGAGATGAAGCAGAACTGCAGATTCAAGATTCCGGCCTTGATCGCTGTGCAGCGCCTGTGGTGCTTGGTAACGGCACACCCACTCCGAGGCCAGCACTCTGGCTACAGTTACGGCCTGCTCACTGGGTAGGGGGAAGGCTTCCACCCATTTTGTGAAATAATCTTGCATCACGAGCACATAGCAGTTGTTGGCCTCTGTTTCATTCAGGGGCCCCAGGATGTCCAAGGCGATGCGCTCCATGGGGGCTCCTACTCAGACGGTGCCCATGGGCTTGTGGTGTCTTACGGGGCTTGGCTTTGGATGCTCAGCTGGTACAGGTGCCCCACCAGAGAGCGACATCCTCGCTCATCCGGTACCAGAAGTATCGGGTCCGCAGCCAGGCTACAGTGCGCTCCACACCAAAATGTCCACCTACTTGCCCCTCGTGCATTTGCCTCATGACATCAGACCGGAAGGCACTAGGCAGTACAACTTGTGGGTAGAACTGGGTGTCATCCAGGCAGTAAAACCGCCTGACCAGTGTCCCATCTCGGATGTAGAGCCGTCTCCACTGGCTCCAATATGTCTTCGTAGCTGGGCTGCATGGGGAGACTGTTACCCATGGGGGGCGCTCTCCGCTGGCCTCCATCCATGCCCTGATAGGTGCAATATCTGGATCAGCTCCCTGAGCCTGTGGCAGCTCCTCTGGGGACCAGCCGCCGAACTGTTAAGGGTAACGACCACGGATGTGTAGACTGGTTAGTCCTTAGCTAACGGGTCGGACCTTTCAGTCAACCGGTTAACGTAGTTGCCCGTGGCGCGGGAGACCCGGGTTCACGTCCCGGCCGTGGCAGTTCCCGGCTGCTCCCCCGAATTCGCTACAATACAGTCAAATGGGCATATACTATATGAACTGTTAGCTGAGCATGTGTGGGAGGAGTAGTGGAGCGAAACTACCCACAACTGTAGCTGTGCTGCCATAATGAGGCTGATTTGACATCTGCCATTTCGAGCAATTAGCATGTTGCCATCCCAAATTATGTCGCGTTAAGGAATTCTGTTGTAATTCTCTCAAACTGGGGTCATGGTATATTTCATTCAGGCTACGTTTCATGTGGCTAGTAGGATTGCCTTTTGGTGTAAAGAATATTATTGGAAGTGCAATCACTAAACTTAATACAAGAACTACGCAGCCGCATCCTAGCCGACTGAAGGGATCGCCACGGCTTTGCTGTAGGTGTCATGGTTTATACTCAGCAGGGTTGGAGCTCTTATGCTCTGTAAGGGGTGGCGCTTTCTTGCAATGGGAGGCGTGCACCCACGTGGCTCGGCTGATCACCTGAGCAGGACCTGGCACGGGTTGGACCGCGCTGGCTTTCTCCAATGGCTTCTTTTAAGCATTCTTATCGCCGCCCAATCTCCAGGTTTCAGGTCAGGTAGGGCTGTTGTTGCAGGTTTAGGTAGGGTTTCTTTTACTTTATTGTGTATGGATGCCAAACTGTTGGACAGATTAGTACAATACCTGATCATTTTATCTTCCATAACTTCAGATAGAGCCATCTCTTCACTACATAGATGCCAGTAGTCGTTGGCCTACCACAGAGAATTTCAAATGGAGATAATCCTGTCAATCTGGCTCTGGCTCTCATATGGAGGAGTACCAGAGGCAGTGCTTGTACCCGACTGAGGCCTGGTTCTTCACAGGTTTTGCGAAGTTTAGCTTTTAAGGTGCCATTTTCTCTTTCTGTTGCACCGGCACTTTGTGGCTGATATGCACAGTGCATTCGCAGATCAATCCTCACATATCCAGAGATAGCCTTTATGCGTTGCTTTACAAAGTGTTGTGCCATTATCACTTGAAATCTTTAGGGATTGTCCCTAGGTGTGAATGTGTCGGCCCTGTGATGGACTGGCGGCCTGTCCAGGGCGTCTCCCCGCCAGCTGTCCAATGACTGCTGGGATAGATTCCAGCATCCCGCGACCCCAATTCAGATAAGCGGCTTGGATAATGGATGGATCTTTTTTAGGGACTCCCCATCTAGGAATCACCTCTCTGATCAAAATCTTTGCCGTAGTTGCTGCATCCCGGTGTCCTGTAGGAAAAAATGTCAACTCATTTTGAAAACGTCAACAATTACCAGACAATAGCTCTTTTTGTCACATTGTGTTAGTTCAATAAAATCCATCATAAGATGTTTGAAGAGTAATGTTGGAGGTAGATGTCCCCCGGGGCTCTGCCTTATTGCCCCTCCTGCATTATTTTTGATGGAAGTAGGGCATGCTGATCGACATTTCTGGGAGTCATTTGAGAAGCCTTTAGTAAACCAACATTCTTGACCTAATCTTAGCATCTCTCCTCTCGGCCATGCATCAATTCAGCCAGAAATGGAAATAGGACTTTAGGCAGGCAGGGTTTACCCATGGGGCCCATCAATACTCCATCAGCCCTACGCCAGCTGAAATTAAGATATGGCCCGCGCGTCGCCATATCTTAATTTCAGCTGATGTAGCTCTTTTCTGTGCCTGTAAGAGATCAGAAAAGTCCGCGTTGAATTTATAATAAAGGAAGTGCTACTTCCCCGGAGTTGCAAGCTACTTGTTTATTAACTGTGTCTGCAGTTCTAGTTCCTATAGAAAGCAGATCTGTGGCGCTTGTGTGTGCAGCACATTTGCATACAGCCACCTGTTTTGGAGGCAAATAGCATTTAGTAAATCAATTACCAATTTGTGATGGGTTATGTGATGCCCGTGGATGTCAAAACCCCCTCTCATTTTCCACAATGTACCAAAGTCATGTACAACGCCAAAGGCATATCTGCTGTCAGTGTAGATAGTCACTGTTCGTCCTTCAGAGAGTTGGCATGCTCCGGTAAGGGTGCACCGTTCTGCTACTCGAGCAGGCCAACGCTGTGGGAGTTTGCCGGACTCCAGCATGGTATGTTCAGTGCCTACTGCATAACCAACATGAGCCTGCCCTGTCTGTGGGTCTTTGCTGCAGGAAGCGCTGCGTCCCCGGAGTTGCAAGCTGCTTGTTTATTAACTGTCTGCAGTTCCATTTCCTATAGAAAGCAGATCTGTGGCGCTTGTGTGTGCAGCACATTTGCATACAGCCACCAGTTTTGGAGGCAAATAGCATTTAGTAAACCATTTACCAATTTGTGATGGGTTATGTGACGCCTGTGGATGTCCAAACCCCTCTCATTTTCCACAATGCGGGAGCCCAGACGCCACTGGGTCTAATTTGAAGGAGAAATAAGCAATTGGCCTCCTTCTATCTCAGTGTTTTTGCATTAGTACTGGTGTCATGTAGCCAATCTTTTCATCTACTGTCTGAGAAAATGGTTTAATGTGATCAGGAAACCCTAGAGTTGGAGTGCACGTCAACTGTTGTTTCAATTTTGGAAATGATTCCTCGTCATCAGGAGTCCGAGTCAGTCTGTCACGTGCTTTCAGTCCATGTCCATGCGTTATCTGCTGTAATGGACCTGCCATTTCTGCATAGCTGGGTATCCACTGTCGACAATAGCCTGACATGCCTAAAAAGGTCATCATTTGCGTCTTAGTCCATGGTTTTGGTAGCTTCGTTATCGCCTCGATTCTGTCATTTTTCAGCGACTTCCTTTTTTTATGACACATTATGTCCCAAAACAACATCTGCTTCTGCCAGGGTGGCTTTGTGCCCCTGTTCTGCTGCATATTTTAGCAATGCAACTGTGTCCTTCTCAATTTTCAGTGGCGTTTTAGCACAACAGCAGATCCTCTACACACTGAATCAATGTGCTGCCACACGGTGGTTTGAAACCTTCAAGATTCTCACGTAGCACTGCAGAGAATACTACTGGGCTCTCACAGTAATCCTCTGGACACTGCGTTCATGTGCAGATTTTGTTTTTGAATTCAAATGCAAACCAGATTTGTGAGTCTTTGTGTGCTGGTATGCTGAAAAATGCAGTTTCCAGATCTGCTACAGAGAATACACAAACCTCCATCCCTGCGGCTGGCCATCAACTGGAGCCTTCTTCACCGGGAAGATGTGGATCCTGCATGGAGAAGTGAGACAAGGCACAATTGTTCTTGCCTGTTTCGATGCTTCAAATGCCAGAGAGATGCCCTCCACTACTTCTCTTTTCAGTGGGTACTACAATCTTTGAGGCCTGTAGTCAGATTTTGGCGTGACAATCAGTGGGGGTGCATTTTTCATTAACCCTACAATTGTACTTATGTTATGCCCATGGGGGCGGATGGGATATCCTTCAATCCGGGATCATCTGGCTTCACCCGAGTTGCTATCTCAGCGGGGTAATTTCCTTTCATGCCGATGTGAACTGCTCTTTTCCCCGTGAATACCCAGTTCAAAGGTTTCATGCAGGTTTTCATCCTGTAGCTGTATCGTACAACTGGCCCTTCGTCTGGCGCTGGTTGCCAATCGAATTCATCGTTACGCTCGGTGACAAAATTACCTCCATCTTTCCACCGTCTCTGTCTAGCCTTCGTCAGTGAGATGTGCAAATCAACCCGTGTGCTACAGCAAGACTTTTCCTGTAACTCATCTGAAGCTTTCACCCTCACAGCACAGTACCCTGTTCCAGAAGAGATGTCTGGCTTGCAACGTGTCTGTGGTTTGTGGGCTCTCTAACCACGCTCACTCAAACTCTTTGTCAGGCCCCGTCTGTGCTCTGTCATACACCGGACAATGCAAATCATCTGTATTCATCTATTTTGTGTCCTAATCTTCGTCTACTGCCTTTTTCCCTGTTTGCGGAAGCGCCTCACTCATGCTTCGTGGGTCTCTGTCTTTATTCACTAGGTCCCAACTATACCAATAGTTGCACTCTGTGGGGCAGTGAGCCACCCCCCTGAAAGTTTCCTTCTTTCGTTGTTCTTTCACCTTTTACTCCATTCTCGTCATATGTTATTATTATTATTATTCCTTTGCACACAACAAGCCCCTTTCCATCAAATTTATCATACAATTACTGGACACCAAACATGAATTATAGGAATTGCAAATCTCTTTAATGGTAATCCCACTGCTCCAATTATTTTTGATGTGTCTTCCACTGTATTTTGGTGGTTTATCAGGCCAACACATCTCTTACTACTGAATGTATGGCACCTGAGTCAACCCAAAAATGTTACCTTCTCCCCTTTAATCAACAAATCAACTTGTGGTAATTCACCCCATGTGGAAAAATGTGGTAATTGGCATACTGTGTCATTATAGTCATCTGGTAATTGTGCATAAGTGTGAAAGTGTACTGATCAATGAGTTGGAGGAGTAAATCAACAAACTTCTTACCTCCACACGTACAGGGGTGTGGGAGTCCTTCCATCACCTTTTTTGTAGACCAGCATCACTCTAGGGTTGTCCGGGCCTTCGTGTGCATCGATGTCAAAAGCAGGGTTAGGCGCTTTTAGCATGGGACAGAGAGGAAGAGCAGGGGCAATGAATGTTTCAGCCTTGATCCCGGCACCTCCTATTGGTGAAAGCTACCCCCAGTACCCCTAAATTTACCTGGAGGGTCCAGCAGGACTGTCTGGCTAGGCATGTAGGCTGAGGCAATTTAACATCAAATTTTTTCCTCTATCTCTCCGCCATTGATTGGCTCCCATCTCTGTTGGGTCAAGTTGCTGGACAACAGGTTGGTGCGACAGACATACCACAAAAGCAGGATCTGTAGTGGGTTCAAGCTGTGGATATAGCTGAGAAGTTGATTTAACAGCTGGGTTATATGCTACTAAGTGCTGGGCTGTCTCAGGGGCATCTTTGCGCAGTCTGCATCTTGGGTCTTGTCTGGAGTGGTAGACCCCTGCCTCAACCAATCTGGTCCTGAGTGCCTGTTCTTGTGCTGCTATGAACAAGAGCCTCTGCGCTGTCAGTCCAGCCTTTTCTAGCCACTGATAGGATTTCTTGATATCAGCTACTTCTCGATATCAGCTACATCTTGTATCTGTTGATGGTACATCCCGTGGAGGAGCTTGATCTTCCATGATACCGCCTCTTCTCCTTCCGCACTCTCTGTCTTCTGCTGCCTGAGGAACTCACTCAGCAATTCATCCTGGGGGGCCCTTGTTCTTGTGTACTCATAGATGTTCCTTGTTTCATCCTGGATAGTGGCCCTGATACTCACTAACCCTGGCCCCCATCTTTTGGCTTATCTTACAGTCTCAGGCTGCTGGACTTTGGGTGGGACCCTCTATGCATTGTGAGGAGTTTCTGTGTCCTGATACCTGTGGCCTTTATCTCCTCCTTTGGCCAGCTTATTATTCCAGCTGGGTAGCTGATGACTGGTAGGACACATGTGTTGATGGCTTGGATCTTATTCTTCCCATTCAGCCGGCTCCTCAGGACCTGCCTCACTCCCTGGAGGTATTTGGCTGTAGCTGACCTCCTTGTGGTTTCCGTTTGCCTGAAGAATACCCAGGTACTTGTAACTGTCCTGTATGTCTGTTATCCTGCCATCTGGTAATTCAAGCCCTTCAGTCTTCACCACCTTTCCTCTTTTTGCCACCATTCAACCGCACTTGTCCAGTCCAAATGACAGTCCCGAACGTTTTGTGTCAAGTAATGTTGGTAGCCAAGCTAACGCAGTTTGCCGGCTAGATAACGTAAGGTTCGCATCAAAACCCACGTCGGAGAAGCAGGCGAGCAAGACGATAGCGGTCCTCCTCCCGAATTTGATTTCACTCACCCAGAAGAATGGTCGCAAGGGTTCAGCCGCTCTGAGCGCTTCAGACAAGCATCAGGCTGAGACGAGCGACCTCAGGTGAGGCGAGTGAATACGTTGCTGTACTCTGTGGGCGCCGAGGCGGAGGCTGCCGTGCGCTCTAGAAACCTGCTGAAAGTCTATGACACTGTCACAGGGCAGCTTAATGATCATTTTGTTCCATAACGTAATGTGGTATTTGAAAGAGCCACATTCAACAAAGGAATCCAAGAAAGTGGAGAATCAGTTGACACACTGTGACTATGGACAACTACGTGATAAGGAAACAGCAAACCCTGCTAGGTGATGACAGTGATCCAGGACAAATGGTAGATGCTATAGCACACTCCGGGGCTCCACCACAGCGTTTTACACGGCAAAAAACATTTCCAAATAATCAGAGTGAACCAAGCAGGCCAGTGATTGCTAAGTTGACCTCAACCACATCAGGCTCAGCGATAGAACGAGTGAAGTCGTGGTTCTCTTGTCTGGGAGTTCCCCCCCAGGTTAATCAGGGACAATGGCCCCCAGTTTGCCTCAGAGACTTTTCGACAGTTTGCTGACACCTGGGGCTTCGCACACACAACCTCAAGCCTGCTGTTCCCCCAAAGCAATGGAGCAGCTAAGAGAGCAGTTCAAACAGCGAAGCAGCTCCTGTGGACATCACCAGACCCCTACGTAGCCCTTTTGGCATACAGTCCAATGGACTCAGCCCAGCAGAGCTTCTGCAAGGCAGGGAGCTGCGCATGACCCTTCCCACTTTGCTCCCACTGCGGGCCCCCAGGTGGCCATACCTGTCTGAGTTTGTAGAAAAGGACGGACAGTCCAAGCTCAACCAAAAAGCACACTTTGACCGCCGACACCGTGCAAAGACCCTCAGTCCTTTGCACCCAGGAGACCTGGTCTGGGTACAGGACTCTCATGAAAGGGGTGTGGTACAACAGCATGCAGACACACCACGGTCCTTACAGTGTCCAGGGCCAAACAATCGTAAGAAACCGTCGTCATCTCACTCAAGCCTACCCAGACACTGGCCCTCCATCCACTGACCCAGTCATGGGGATCCCCCACTGGCTGAGACTGATAATGCAGCTCCTCCCCAACAATCACCCCCTTGACGGTACCCTGAGAGAATCAGGTGCCCCCCAATGTACCTCAAAGACTTTACCAGTACATAGTAAACCCACACACCTTGAACGGGGCCAGAATAATGCCCCAGGTATGTGGAGAGAGTTACAGGTAGTCTACCCTGTACTCTGGGGGGGGGGGGGGGTTGTGTCATTGTTCCATGTTTAATGCATTGTTCCCCAGTTTAAAAAAAAAGGGGGGGCAGAAGTATTGTTCTCATGTTGAATGTTCATTCAGGGTACTATTTGCATGATACTGAGTTCAGCATTATTATGTGGTTTTTTTTGTTGTTGTTGACATTTTAGAATCTTAATTATTTGTTTACAGAGTTTGTTGTTCCTCTAGAACAGTGGTTCTCAACCTTTTGGGGGTCCTGGACCCCCTGCGTATTTTTGATCTACCCTGAGGACCCCTCCACCTGATCTTGGGGGAGGGGGGTTGCAATTTGATAGAAACAGTAGAAACCGCATTTTAAATTGCATTATAGCATTTATTCACTCTTTGGGGCAAAAATAAGAGCTTTCAGTTGTAACTTAGATATAGTTAACAAAACAGAATTCTTATGCAGTAACTTTCAGATATATGTAACAAAACAGAATATGTATTCAGTAACTTTCAGATATATGTAACAACACAGAATATGTATTCAGTAACTTTCAGATATATGTAACAAAACAGAATATGTATTCAGTAACTTTCAGATATATGTAACAAAACAGAATATGTATTC
>NC_079215.1:6616615-6619115 GCF_029633865.1 Lampris incognitus | reverse complement strand
ACACTGGCACCTGCTTGATTATGCTATCGTGAGGCGGGTTGATCTTAAAGACGTGCTCCTTACAAGAGCTATGCGAGGAGCAGACTGCTGGACAGACCACCGTATGATCCTGACAAAAGTCAGAGTACATGTCCGACCCTTGAGACGCCAATCTGGGCCAAAAAAGAAACCACTCCACTGCGCCAGACTATCCAACAGCGACACCCGAAACACCTTCCGTCGTTCTCTAGCTGACAACTTAGTTGACATTGAACAGCTGATCAACTCAGAGTCTGGGATGGATGAAAAGTGGACCTCTCTGAGCACCACCCTCTTTGACAATGCAGCCCAATCCATTGGCTTCAAAACCAAGAAACACCAGGACTGGTTTGATGACAATGCCGGAACGATCTCCACCCTCCTGGACAACATGCATAAGGCACACAGAGCTGCCCTCAGCAACCCACTATCCCAACCTCTCAAGAAAAAATGGCAAGACCTCCACTCTGTGGCCCAAGCAACTCTGCGGAAACTGCAAAATGAGTGGTGAATTTTGAAAGCCAACGAAATCCAGGTTCATGCAGACAGGAACGACATGCATGGTTTCTATGATGCAGTTAAGGCCATCTATGGCCCCAGAAACTGCTCCCTGACACCCGTTAGGTCTGCTGATGGAACAACTCTCATCAAGGATCAGGCCCTGTTAGTGGAGCGGTGGGCCGAGCATTTTAACACCCTGCTCAACCAGCCCACCCCAGTGGACTCAACTGTACTGGCAGAACTCCCTCAACAGCCTACCTTGCAAGACCTAGACCTCCCACCATCTTTTAAAGAAATCCTACATGCAGTCAAGACCCTAAAAAACAACAAAACCCCTGGATAAGATAATATTCCAGCTGAAATCCTCAAGGAAGGAGGCTACCTCTGTACGAGGACACTGTATCTCTATATCCTTGAGGTGTGGCGTCGCGAGTGTGTCCCCCAACAGTGGAAAGATGCCAACATTGTGGCCATTTATAAAAACAAAGGCGACAAATCCATCTGCTCCAACAGTAGAGGTATTTCACTGCTGGCCATTGCAGGAAAGGTCCTAGCCAAGATCATGCTCCGCAGACTAACACTCGCAATAGCCGAACAGGTCATACCAGAGTCACAATGCGGCTTCCGAAAGGATAGAGGGACCATTGACATGATCTTTGTGACACGCCAGCTCCAGGAGAAATGCAGAGAACAGCACAAGGATTTATACATAGCATTCATTGACCTCTCAAAGGCATTTGATACAGTTAACCGGGCCCTGCTGTGGCAAGTCCTGAAGAAATTTGGATGTCCACCCAAGTTTCTTACCATTCTTGGACAGTTTCACTCAGGAATGATGGCCCGAATGGTAGTGGGGAACCGCAGTTCTGAGCCCTTTGGTGTGCAGACTGGAGTCAGACAAGGCTGTGTGCTAGCCCCAGTCCTGTTCAATATCTTCTTAGTCTCTGTTACAACACTGCTACGAAGGAGGCTGGAGAAGCAGGCTGGAGTCACCATTGACTTCAGGCTTGATGGTAACCTATTTAACATCAGGAGGTTTCAGGCAACCACCAAGTTGACCTCTGAGACCATTATTGAGCTACAGTATGCCGACGATTGTGCCCTGGTAGCTCACACACCAGAAGCTCTACAAAACACTCTGTCGGCAGTTGTAACTGCATATAGGAGAATGGGACTGGTTATTAACACCCAAAAGACAGAGGTAATCTGTCAGTTGACTGCCGGCCTCCCAAACCACCCAACAACCTTCACAGCAGAAGGGCAACAACTGGCCACTGTTCCTGCCTTCAAATATCTGGGAAGTATGCTATCCGACACCTGCAAAATAGACGATGAGATTCAGCACCGCCTCAAACAAGCCTCAACATCTTTTGGCCGTCTAAGGAGAAGGGTTTTCCAAAACAGCAACCTCAATCTCCACACTAAAGTGCTTGTTTACAAAGCAGTGTGCATCCCCACACTACTCTATGGATGTGAGGCATGGACCATCTACAGCCACCATCTCAGAAGCCTGGAGGCCTTCCATGTAAAATGTCTCCAGAGGATCCTTGGCATTACTTGGGAGGACAGAGTGCCACACACAGAGGTGTTGGAGCGGGCAGGCAGCTGCAGCGTGGAGTCTACCCTAAAACACCATCAACTCAGGTGGCTTGGGCATGTTATTCGCATGCCCAGCGAACGACTCCCACGAAAAGTCCTTTACGGCCAACTACGCCTTGGTCAACGCACTGCTGGTGGGCAGAAGAAGCGGTTCAAAGATCAAATGAAGACCACACTAAAAAGATGTCAGATCAACCCCTCTTCTTTGGAGGAACTTGCTTTCTGCCGCACAACCTGGCGCTCTCACATCTCAGAGGGAGTGAAGTACATGGAAAACCAGCGCACACAACACCGTGTAGCAAAGCGTGCAAAGAGGCATGCTCGCAAAGCTACCACTACCCCCTCCAGCACCACTTTCACATGCCCGGTCTGCAACCGCAAC